>NC_056727.1:1194808243-1195032900 GCF_019279795.1 Protopterus annectens
TTTCGGGGATCCCATTGGGGGTACCAAATCACCCATCAACCTCCTCAAATTATTTCTCGGGATCCCATTGTACCTCACCATCAGTCATGCTGACTGTGGGTTGTACATGCACTGATTATTCATGGAAATACCAAATAATCCCCCAGGTTGCTGGATTGTCTGGTTCACAAAATGTGTTCTACTGTCACTGTAGCTTCTTTACAGTATGCCAGATCTAGAGATACTTTATTTTACTGGGACCTTTGCCACTGTTGCTGCATCCGGATTCCTGGTTGGGAATGCTTCTACCCATTTTAATAATATATCTATAATCACTAAACAGTATTTCTTCCCTTTCACATTTATTCAGCTGTATAAACTCCATACAAATAGTACGGCATGGTTATGGTGGTGTAGGGAAACCCACTCCCTTCAGTTTAAATGCTCCCTGTGCATGATGTTTACTGCAAATATGACACGCTGCTCATGATGTTTGTATGTGGTTCCTAGTTCCGTATGTTAGGAATATTCTGTTAACCAACTGTACCATCCCCCCTGTTGAGACATGGCTCTACCCATGGCTCAACAAAGCCGCATATCTGAATACATTAGACGTTAATATTGGCTTTCTCACTGTGGATATGTACAGTCCGCCTTCAAGGATTGCTCCTCGTCATACCCACGTCTGCTTTTCTGCTTTCGTAGTTGATGTTTGCATTGTTTGTAACATTTCTACATCTAGAATGTCTGAGGATTGTCATTCCTCATTCAAAAAGACACTTTCCGACTGTGAGGCTGCTTGTTTTGCAGCTGCATCAGCTCGTGCCTTACCTTTCCTAATGTTATCCTGTTGCTTTGTATGAGCTGCACATTTACAATTAGCTACTTTAGTGGGTAACTGAATGGAATATAATGCATTCAAGATCAATTGCGCATGATTAATCGGTTTACCGGTGGATGTTATCATTCCCCTATTCTTCCACTGCTGCTCATAAACATGCACTGTAGAGACAACATACTGACTATCGGTATAAATGTCCACACATCAATTTTTCGCTAGAGTACAAGCACATGTTAAAGCTATCGATTGTGCTGCTTGAGCAGACATGTTATGCTGCAGGGGTTGGGCTTCTACAATCTCATTATCAATAACTACTGCATAACCTACTTGATTCTTTCCTGTAGGACTCTTTCTACATGATCCGTACACATAAACTGTCACCTCTGCATCATCTAAGGGTATATCAGTGATATCCTGTCTGTGTGGAGTTATTTCCTCCATTTCCTGTAGGCAACTGTGTGGTGTGCCATACACAGGTGTCGGACGTGACGCTGATAGGTTTAATGTTGTACAACGTTCAATCACCATATGAGGTTGACTCAGGGGTATGGTCAAACAAGACAGATGTCTAGCATGGGTCAGGAATGCTATTTTCTCTTGCAGCAGAATGATTGCAACTGCATGAGACACTCTCACAGTGAGAGGGTGGAATAATAACATTGAGGCCGAGGCCTGTACTGCCATGGGTGCTGCAACAACTGCCTGTACACAATGTGGCACTGACCATGCCACTGTGTCCAACTGCGATGAGTAGTAAGCTATGGGGCGTTGCTTACTTCCATGCTGTTGCGTCAAGACTGACGTCATATATCCCTGCTTACAATCTTCAGTCTGACAACATCTGTTATGATTATTCGGGAGACCTAAAACAGATGTTGAAGCTATCAATCGTTTTAGTCTGCAGAAAGCTGTTTGTGCTACTGGAATCCAGTGTAGTATATCTTGTGCTGCCATAGGTGTATTAAAGATTAAAGCAGACAATAGAGCAGATTCCAAAGCATTGTTTGGTAACCAGCTTCGACAAAAGTTAGTCGGCCCAGGAAGGACATCATTCCCTTCTTGGTAGTTGGCTTGGGTGCTTGTGACATTGCTGCCTTCCTATTGTCATGTAATGTTCTACCCTCCTTGGATACCACATATCCCAGGTACTTGACCTGTATTCTCTGTAGTTGCAATTTATGCTTGCTTAATTTATGTCCCTGTTCTGCTGAATATTTCAATAATACTATTGTATCTTCCCTACATTGCTGCTGGGTAGGGGCCGCAAGCAGAATATCATCCACATAAAGTAGAACTTGACTGGCCCCGGGTGGAGTAAACACAGGAATGTTGCTAGCCATCTCCTGTGCGAATATCGTTGGACTTTCACAGTATCCCTGCGATAGCCGGGTATGGCTGTATCTGTTACCCTGAATGTAAATGCAAAACAATACGGACTATCTGGATGTATAGGTATTGAAAGGAAGCATAGCTTATATGTACCACGGTAAGATACTTCTGAGGCGGGTTCATAGCATTCAATATAGTGTGTGGGTCTGGCAACATCGGTACCCTAGGTATTATTACATGATTTACAGCTTGTAAATCCTGTACCATCCGCCATTCCCCCTTTGCTTTTCTATCAGAAGATACAGGTGTATTGCATGGTGAATAGTGATTACTTTGTAGATGGGGAATTCCCTCTGTGACTTTCCAGATATCTTCTGGTGTCCACGGTCTATACACTAAGGGAATTGGGTCCTGGCCTTCCTGTCCTGCATGAGGGTTCGGTACTTCAATTAATTGACAGATATCCTCACTCTGTTCTAGTGACTCTCTTCTTACTTGAGTGTCCCTAGGTATTTTACGAGTTTGGGATGTGGTTTCAATAGCTTCTCTTACATTTGGTCGTTGTGATACCTCTGTTGCCACAGGATAACGTGGGGGGGACTAGCCTGCCCTCCCGCTTCATATCCTGGATGTGGTATCGGAGGTGGTAGAGGGGGGCTGTCGCTACTACTGTATTATTATCTTCTTTGTGTGTATGATGCTTTCGCATTTTAGTGTTCTGTTCCTCGGTTCACTACCTCAATCCACCTATGTGCTTGACGGATACCCAATTGTCGCTGTTTTTTCGCCTGCACATGTTAGGGTTGCCACCTTTTCAAATGCACAAAGTGGGACATTAGTGTTAGGAACGTGTGATTTTGCAGGGCAAAACATACCCACGGCCAGTACAAAGGACAGCAATTCACTTTTGCCAGGAGAGCAACCTATTCTTGTAGCATTTGAGTTGCTTATTATGTTTATTATGATATTTTGGTGTTTCAGATACAAAATAACTCTTTTATGCTACCATTAAAGAAGATATATGAAATATTTTTGTCCTAAGATATCAGGACATTTGCCATTTGTTCAGTTTGTTTGCAGGACACAACTGGCCAAAGAGGGACTGTCCCTCACAAAGTGGGACAGGTGGTTACCCTAGAACATCTGCGTCACATTTTAAGTGATTCCAATGTTTCAGTAACGATATTTTGTCTAATATACCATCAATGTCATATTTATTACCCCATTTTGCAGAATACCTCACATTATGTGCTCTCTGCAATTGCATATACTTCACATCACCCGTCAAACGCGGATCACACGATCTGTTTGTGCACTAATCTCCCATGTCTTCTACATGACTGTTACGTAACCCTTCTCTCGTATCACGTGGTATCTCCTTCCCTGTATCCACTGTAGTGTCTACAATGACTATTTACTCTACTCTGTGTTCCCCTGATCTATGTCCAAATTTAAAACTACTTGGATTGGTCTTCGACCTGCTATCACAACTGTTAACAGAAACACAATGTAGCCTGGTCCCTGATCTACAATAGAGACAAAGAGGCAAACTCTCCTTACCTGAGCCTCCTGTTTATGACTGCACGTTTTCTTCTTGGGATCCAGTTTTCCGCTTTTCAGCCACAGATCAGACAGTGGACAGCCTCTTTACACACAACAATTCAGTCGGAGGTATTTTCACTCAAGAAGAACCATTTAGGCAAATTCTCCTGCGCAGATGTCTAACCACCCATGCACTCTGACCTGTAGCTTACCAAGAGAATTCCGGCTAAGAAGGACCACAATGTCAAATAAGTTGTTAAAACCAGACTGTAGAAATCAGTAGGCTTTTCTAAGTGACAGTCAATAACACAGGAAGCTCGGGTTCACATCGTTTTAGTAGTGTACACAGGCAGGCAAAAAACTATACAGTCCAAGTATGAGAGTTTTGTCTGACTCTATACAGTAAGCAATTTCTTTATATAGTGTTTACAATCAGCTTTTGCCCACCTTACTGACGTGGTCAGTCACAGGGCATTTCCATCACTATGGTCCGCAATATTCTATACATACGAGGGTGCTGAGGTCATGCTTTTAAAATGTTTTCCCATGAGAATAACACAGCCTTGCAAGACACCTGGTCAATTACAGTGTCCTTCTGTAATTGTTGCTGTTTCAAGGACCCTGGGCTGTTCCGATACAATAGTCAGTTCATTTCTTAATACGTTCCTTTGTCTCTCTGGTAAGGAGTTGTACTCTATCTTCGATAGAGCTCACAAGGCCGTCCTCCTCAGGGTAAGGGAGGATGTTATACATGTACATACATTTATTTTTCTGTAACCCAGCAGATAATTAATGCTGAGAGACATAAGCCTGCTGAACTGGTTACTGCCAGGGTCAGAGTTCGATCACACTGCAGCTAAGCTTCACCAATTACATGCATGATCATTTCTACTGCCATATTGTACAGTACAATTCAATGCATTATATAGTATTTTGCTTCTAAACTGGCACTTCATATGTGTTTCTATATATATTTTTCTAACAACATCCATCCGCCCATATGCATGTTGTTCCGTCCTTTACCTTGACCGTGTCTGTTTGGCCGTCCGGCAACGCTACTCTCCACATGTGATGTCACACCTTCCCTTTCTGTGCCTGTGGCACCCTGTTAGGACGTCCTGTTTGGTAGGCACATGTTCCGCTATATGTGTTTGACTTGTCTGCATAGCTAATCATTGGTGCGGTGGTTCAACATCCTGACTTGTCCACATGTGTACAGTTATGTGCACCGTGGCGTGTGCAAACCTATATGGTTTGGACGGGTACATACCACATGCGAGATGTACACATTCTGCAGACACATTCACATGCAGCCATTTCCATATCTGTACCTGAGGTGGGTTGGTGACATGTGGGGTACATATTTGCCTGCGTGGCACTGCCTAAAACAATACTTCTTACCACATTTCAGGTATGCCCATTGTGTGTAGGTGTGTAGCTGCACAAGGATGCTAGCTGGTTTGGGTGCACAGGCGTACATGGGTGGGACTTACATGCTACAATGGGGCTATTGTGTATTACATTTGCATGCATGGGTTCTGCTTCTGGATATTACACTTAGACATACGCCGTCCTGTGTATGCGACAAACACGTTGCTGGGTGTGGGACATGTTGCTATGCACATGTTTGCCTGTGTTTAGGGTATCTTGGTTCCTTCATGTTGTTATGTCGACACAGCTACCCGGCTGTGTACTCTCACTACTGCTTGTGACCATTATGGTTGACACCTTTTCCAATGCCCATAGTGGGACATCTTTTGTGGAAACATCGGATTTTGCAGGACAATACATACCCACAGCAAGTGGAGTTGACAGAACTTCACTTGTTTGCCATAATATACGCTTATTCTGGTAGCATTTGGGTTCCTTATTCAGTTTCTTATGCCATGTATGTGTTTCATATACAAAATACATGTTTTATGCTACTATTACAGGTATATTGAGGGAATATTTTTGCCCGGAAATCTCAGGTCATTTTCCATTTTTCGATTTTTGGCGGGACACAACTGTCCAATGAGGGACTGTCCATAGCAAAGTGGGACAGCTGGTAACCCTGGTGACCATGCCCATGTCGCTACTGGGGTTGCCACCTTTTCCAATGGCCAAGGTGGGACATTTTCGGGACTCACATCAGATTTTACAGGCCGACACATACCCACGGTCACTATATAGCATAGAACTTCACTTGTTTGCCTCAATAAAAGCTTATTGTTGTAGCAGTTTGGTTGCTTATTCTGTTTCTTGTGACATCTAGGTATTTTAGTTACGGAAATAACCATTTCATGCAACCATTACATTAAATACGGGATATAATTATGTCCTACAATCTTGGCACATTTGCCGTTTTTAATATTTTTTATCGGGACACAACTGCCCATAGAGGGACTGCCCCTCGCAAAGTGGGACAGGTGGTAACCTTAGTCGCTACTCCTATGTCGGTGTGGCGCGCTGACATGCTGCGGTACACCTTCTCTGGGTATGCCCACTGACGGTGCATTGCGGGACGAACACGGTGTTACGCGTATCCTTTGTTCCTTGGACGGGTACACTTAGGGCTTCGTGGGTTGTGTTTGCTTCTCCGTTTTGTTGGGACGGGTACTATGTTGCATACTCTTACGTGCGTTTCATTCTGCACGGGTCCTGGCTGCTGCCATTACTATTATGGGCGGACCGTGGCAGTCAGCACATTAGGTTGCTCATCGCCTGCCGGCTTAGCCACGCCTCCGGACGCATCCTACTTGGGCTCGCTCACGTACACTACGCACGTGTCTGTGGTTGCGGCGCGCTCTCATTACTATGCATATGGCGCTACTACGCCGACTATTCACTGCACTGCCAGCGCAGGCCTTACACCGGCCTTGCGCAGAGCTTCATGAATCCCGGGGGTTGTTTGCCCTCAAGTCCATGAGATGCATAAAGGTTCAAAGGTATCGAGCCTCCTCTAATTTCTTACCCAAGATACCTGCTCCATAGCCTCCTGGCCGAAGTGGACAAAACATCAGAGTTTTTTTGAGTTTGACTGCCTAAACTTCCCGTGTGACAGAAGTAATTGAAAGAATAATAGTTCACTGTCTTTTCACTAGCATGATTATTAGCTTGAATAAAAAGCTGCAAGAATTATATGAAATATAAAGGGTTAATTTAGGAATAGTATAAAATGCAGAAAAAAGTAAATGTGCTGGCATAGCTTAATTAGATACTGACATCCATGTAAAGGAGTATGTTATTGGGAAACAAAGTCTGTAAAAATAACTACGCAGATAGTAGCTGGAAGGACATCAATGAAGTAAAGAGATGTAACATCAAGCAAGATAAAGTTGGAACATTAAGTTTCAAATAGTGCTGGAGCACCACATTTCAGACAATGCAAGACTGAGTTTCCCTAGATGAATGAACTTGAAAAAGAATCAAAGACAAATCATAAATTAGAAGAACAAAGAAAAGTGTTATTGTAATACATCAGACTGAGAAAAAAATATCAGACTGTTTGGTATAAATCTGAGTGTGTGTAAGCAAGCTTTGGGAATTTGCCATAAAGAGCTGACAGCATATGTGTTGCATGCTTGTAGATCTGAAAGGAACATGTAATAGTAAAATGCGTATTAATTGAAGCAGTTGTCTCCGTTGTCTCCGTGTATTTATCGTACTTGGTACAATACAGTAATAAGACTAGTTGGTCACAATGAATAGTTAAATATACTGTGGTATGCTTGCATATAAATGCAAGTAACAGCAAGAAACCAACAGAAGATGTCATATAATATTTCAATGGCGAGCCACAGTTGATGGACCAAATGTTTTTTTATTGTGACAACTACAGCTTCTTTTTTCATTTTATTCAGTTAGTACGTCCAGTTTCAGTGCAAATGTTTGCCTCCTTCTTATGCACAGTATCCAGTAGCAGAACAGTGCATCTCTGCAAGTTCCACAGGTCCTGTACATTCACAAAGTTGAATCTGCCAGCTGTGTTTGACCACCTTTTTGGCGAATCAACGAGGGACTTTCTATGTTTTCTCAACGGATTTGGCCACCTTCCACACAAAAACTGGTAATTCTCTTTTTGTTTATCATTCTACAGCATGGATGCCATAAACAAAAGAACTGTAAAGTTTAAGACTACCTCTCAGATAGACAGTAATAACAGTACAGCACATGTATGATCAGGATAGTACAGCACATGTATGATCAGGATTTAAAGATTGGTATAAACATAACTGTAGCACACATAGTAATTTACTAGGTAAAGTTGATGTTAATGCTTTATCTAAATTTATTTTTATTTATTAATTTTACATTTTTTGACTGGGAAAGTCCGACTGGAACGAGGTCCATTTACAGCGGAGGTCTGGGGAGAAAAGCTCCACATTAGTTAAACAATAATTGCAAGTGGTAATAAGACAAGCAAAAAAGACAAACCACACAAGAAATAATATATATTTACGATGGATTGTTCCAAGCAAGCTTAAATTGCAGATAGTTAGGCCCCAGATGGCAATCAACTGAGGAGTTTAACACTGTAGCATGTAGACAGTAAGGATAGAAGAGAGGAAGGTAAGAAGGAGTGGAAGAGAGAAGGAAAGTATTTATGTGATGCAGGGACAGAGCCAGGAATCCATAAGATGTGACTTAAGTGATTTTTTGAACTGTGATATAGATGATGCAGAAGACACATTCTGGGGGGAGGTTATTCCACTTTCTAGCTATGGAATGAGAGAATAGAGCTCTCCCTGCAGTGTTGTTGGCATTGGATATACAGAGAGTTTTGTTGGTTGAGTGGAGAGGCCGATTTGCTGAATATTGGGTTAGTAGTTGGTTTAGAGCTGGAGTTTTGTGAGGATTCTTTAGAATGTTGTAGGCGAGAACTAGTTGGTGGTAACTAAGTAATTGAGGAAGTTCTAGCCACTGTAGTTCCTTTAGGGTGAGGCAATGATGGCTTCTAAAAGCAGAGTTATTGGCAAATTTTGCAATTTTATTGTAACATGACTCAAGTTTGTCTAGGTCTAATTTCCTGATGTGGGTTAGGACTGGTGCTGCATACATCAGTGTAGACAAAAGGTGGGTTTGGACTAGGGTGACCCGTGCTTGATCTGATAGGAAGTTTTTGTGTTTGTATAAAGTTCCTATTTTTTTATGTACTTTTTTGATGGTTTGTGAAATATGGACATCAAAGTGAAGATTTTTATCTATTTCTACACCAAGGAGCTTAGTATGGGGAGAGGGAGAAATTGCAGTGCCATTACTGGAGGTGATCGTGAAGGAAAAAGGAGTGGTTTTAGATTTGTTGGGGTAAATAGGAGTAATTTGGTATTGTTGGGGTTTAGGATAAATTGGATATCAGTGATTCCTTTTTCCATGAAGCTGAAGGATTCCTGGGTAAGTTGTTGTAAAGTGCTTAGGGATGGAGCTGTGCAGATTAGTGCAGAATCATCTGCATACTGTATAAGTGATGCATGCTGGGTGGAGGTGTGTAGTTTGTTGGTGAAAGTGGAGAATAGTAGTGGCCCCAATATTGAGCCTTGTGGAACACCTATAGTAGTTGACAGTAGAGGTGATAGCACACCTTGCCATTGGATCACTTGTTTCCTGTCAGACAGATAGTTTTTGAACCAGGCAGTAGATGAGGGGGCAAAGGACAGGGAGGATAGAGTGTCTAAAAGTATGGTATGGTATGTGAGACCATGTCAAATTCTTTAGAGATCTAAGAATATAGCTGATATGAAATTGTTGTTTCTAAATTGGTTAACCTGATTAGTAAAAGAGAGAAGTGCAGTAGTTGTGCTATGGTTTGGGCAGAGGCCATGCTGTGTGAAGGAGAGGAGATTATGTGAATTTAAGAAGTGCATCACTTGAGTGTGAATGCATTTCTCAATGAGTTTAGACAGGGGGTATAGGATAGCAATGGGGCGGTAGTTTGATAGCTCATAGGAGTTGCCGCCTTTGTGAAGAGGGATAATATATAACACTTTCCATAGTTGAGGGATGTTTGCTTCCTGTATGGAGCGGTTGATAAGAATTGAGACAGGGTAAGCTAAGGATTCTGTTGCTATTTTTAGGAAGTTAGCGGGTAAACCATCGGCTGCGAGAGTGGTAGGTTTCATTTCTACAAGTAGTTTTTCAATTATGGAGGTTGGTACTGGTGAGAGTGTAAAGGAAGGTATATTATTGTGATTTGCAGTGGGGGTGGATATAGAGTTATTCCTGGATAGTTGAGTAGATAATGACAGAATAGATTCTGTGAAGTGCTGATTAAATTGAGAAGCTATGTCGTCATTATTTGTGTTGGTGTTTGGAGCTGGGGTGGTAGTTTTGCCGGGTTTTAGTAGGGAATTGATAGCTTGCCAAAACTTTTGGGGATTTTTGGAGTGTTTGTTTTGGATACCTAGGAAGTAGTTCTGTTTATCCAGTTTTGTTTGTTTTTTGGCCTAATTCCGAAGTTGTTGGTAGTTTTGTCTGTCTAGGCTAGTGTTATTCTTTTTCCAGATCTTCCAGACTTTATCTCTGGACTTTGGCAAGGATCTTGTGCTCCTACTTAGCCATGGGGCATAGTTTGCTTTAGCTCTAATTTTTCTAATGGGAGCAACAGTATTAAGGACATTGGTAAAAGTACTATTGAAGAACTCAACTGCCTGGTCTAATGCTAGAGTTTGTAGTGGGTGCCAGTTACATTGTTGCAACATACTGTTAAGAATTTGTGGGTTTACTTTGTGTTCATCCCTAGTTTGCTTATAAACTAAGGGTTTGGGTATGTTTACATGTTTCCGAAGGAGGAATGTGGGGAAGTGATCACTAAGCTCATCAGGTAGACAGCCCACTTGGTAATTTTGTTTGGGGAAGTTTACTAAAGTCCAGTCAAGGATTGATTGTTTTTGGAATTTTCTGTCAACTCTAGTGGGTACTGGGATTAGTTGTGAGAATTCAAATAAGTTAATATGGTTAGAGGGATTGTTAGAGTTGCAGGCTAGCCAGTCTAAATTTAGGTTGCCTAATAGGATAGCTTCCTGAGGCAGGTTGACTGTAGCCCATTGCAAGATTTCCTCGATTATAGGAGAGTTGTTTCCTGGAGGGATGTAACTACAGAGAATGTTAATTCTCTTTTTGTTATTTAGAGATAAAACTGAGCCTAATGTTTCGGCATTCAGAAATTTGGGTAGAGGGGTTTGCAGAGGCTGGAGGTTAAGTGTGTTTTTAAATAGAATTGCAACTCTGCCTCCCTTCTTGGCACCTCTGTCTAGTCTTAGGATGTTATAACCTGGGGGGAGAATTTCTTCATTTTGGGTGCTTGGTTTTAGCCAGGTCTCAGTAATGGTTAGTATATCAGGGGAGTAGTGGTCTATGAATGTGTGTAAGTCATATAGTTTGCTAGATATACTTCTAGAGTTAAGGTTAATAAGTAGGTCTGATGTCTGTTTGTCTGAGAGTATGGTATTGCATGGACCTGGGTTGGGGTGTATGTCCCCTGAGATTAGTAGCCATTTTCTAAGGAATAGTTTGAGTTTTATTGCATGTGCTAGTTCTGTATTAGATCTAGAAGATATTTGTCTACTGAAAGGTAGTGTGGTGTGTGTTTTGTATATATGAAATATTGAGCTTTCATTAAATAGTGTGGAGCAGATGACAATTATGTGAGTGTGTGTATGTGTGAAAGTGTGTTATGTGGAAGGCACTGTTTAATTGTGTGTTAGTGTGTATGGATGTGGTGTACACTAGAGTGGTGAGAGTCAGTAGTAGGAGTGGTAGTATGCCTTGCATGATTTGTCTAGGTAGAGCTTGGGTGTTTAGAAGTATTGTGGTTGAAGAATTTGGCTGGGTGTGGTGGGGTGGATCCTAGGTACTTAGTTTGCTTATTGGGTGGGGAGTTTAGTTAGGGTGTGGTTGGGGTGGAGTTACTGGAGGATGTTGATTGGCATAGGGGTTGATCAGGTAAGGAGGGGATAGAATAAATCCAGTTGCAGTGGGGGTGGGTGGAAATTGGCGGTAGGGTAGTGGAGTGAGCCGAACATAGCGAAGCAGGTTTAGCCAGGCCGCAAGACTGCAAAAACAATGTGCTGTCCTGGCAGAAAAGTAGTAAGAAGAAAATGGGTAAGGTGCAAGTAATCACTCTTTCCCTGATATGTTTTATTTGTCCTTTTTATTGTTATGCTTTAGCTGCCCTTTTCTTTTAAGCTGTCCCGCTTAAGGTTTTAAATCTAAACAGCAGGATTATTAGGAAGCATAGTGTGATTTCACCAGTGATGCAGGGCCCCCGAGCTGTGCGCTACAATACACTATTCAAACTAAGTAAGATAAATACACAAGTATTAACCTTGTCTCCTTAGTGTCAGGAGTATAATAAAAAAATATGTTTAGACTGCAAGTGGATTCTGTACTTTAAAAACAACAGTCTCTTTTCGTTTAACTGTTATCTTAAACAGCAACATCACTGGTATAACAGTAACGTTTATTGTGCAAGTCATATGAAACTGCTTTCTGTGTGCAATGTCATAAAAGTAATGGTAAACAACCAGATGCATTATGTCCTATCACCACATGTAAAATGTTAATTTTGAGTTACAATATCAGTCAAGTCAAGTCAGTTATTTAAAAAATCTTCTGCACATCTTGCTACACAAAAGTGGCATAAAACCACTGAACATTACAAAACAGATAAGAACAGAGACAAGGTTCATGGTGAACTGACAAAAACTAATAAACTTCTAAGACACAGTCAGAGTGAGTTCAAAAAGTTCAGACAACATATGCAAACACTTTTTCAGAAGTGCATAAGAGCTTTAAAGTCAGCAGAACAGAATACTGGCAAATATAATCTGGTTAGTAAAGAGTTAAAGCAACAGCAGTTAACTACGCTGATATGAAATAATTTATGATGTACTATTCTACCTTTAGAAAATGGTTAAACATACACAGCACAAACTTTCATTCAGTTAGAGCAAGGCACTTAAATAGTGATTTTAAAACCGTTTCAAATAAAACAGTTCTAGGGCATAACAAATCAAATGAGAGTAGTTAAACGCAGAAAAGACATGACGTTACAAGACCGACATGCATGTATTTTATTTTCACCTAAAGTGCAGCAACATGCAGACAACAGCAAATGTAAATCATGTAAATATTTTGTAATTGTATAATAGCATAAAAAATAGCAAAGACTCCAGCAAAAACAGTATTCAAAATCAATATCATGCATAGTTAAGCAAGTTAATGTTTATTACAACTGCATTCTAGTATCAAGTTGCAAGTATATTAATGAATGACTGAAGGTATGAGCAAGTGCTGAAGGAGTTATGGGTTAAGCGTCTGGAATGTGCAAAAAGAAAAAAAAGTATGTGAGCTCAAATCTTTTCAGGCTGGAATGGGTAGTTACAAGGAATGTTGTATAAGATAAAATGTTACTGGTACTGAAATGTATAAAGTCAAGGAAACAAGACTGGTCACCAGGCCAAACGGCTTACATTTTTCTAAAACATTATTGTTAAGTATTCACGTGCAGCATTAAGCAAAAACAACAAAGGTCTGCAAGTAAATACTACACCGAGTACAGTCAGTACATGGGCTATGGTATGCAGTTAAAATAAATTATGCAGGTCCCTTTACAAAAAGGGAGGGTATGAATAGCTAGTAGTAACAGTAAACGTCTTTTCAAAAATGGGTAAAAGCAATTTCTACTGCAACTTTGAAAGTATAGGCAATAGCAAAAGCTTTATATCAAATCAAAAAGCAAATGTGTAAGACCAAAGTGTCACAGTCTAGGTAACAGCCAAAAGGGCAAGCATACATTCAATTCTCACAGCATAAAGCAAATAAACAATACTGCAATAAAATAATGTATACTACAGGGGGAAGGGTGTGCTTTCAATTTTACACTAACTGGGCAAACAGTACTGCAAAAGGGACTCAAATAAAAGTGCAATGTGGTAATAGCAAAAATACATTTTAGTGTTTCAAGTAATGTAATTAGCAGGCTTCAGTTTAATGCTAGGTTTGAAAACTGGACTGAGTGTACATTACAGCCATGTATGTATAAATGCAAAAACATTCTGTACAAGCAAGTGTATTCTGTACAGTATATAGTAAATGGTTTATCTATGTAAATAGAGGAACAAGTCAAAGCTTGACATTTGTAACATGTTTTTTTTTTAAAAAAACAAGACTGCAATGCCTTTGGAATAAAATACTCAAGCATTGTCAATAAATTACTGTATAGGACTTCATATTCAGATTCATCCAGTTCTAATAGTAATGGTTGTCATCATTGTGTTGACAATATAACACTGTATTAACTTGCTGTATTAAAAGAAAACTAAAGGTTTTGTTTCCTAATGTGTTTCTAGTTAATAGCAATATAACTTGACTAAAAAGTACATACTAATATAGACAATTTTGGATTTAAAATAAAACAGAGGGAATGTAAATATATGTAGAAATAATATAGTTAGTTAAATATATGTATTTCTGTTTGCTAGCAATGTATTTCTGTTAGTACAGCTAGAGACAAGCTGAATGTTCAGTGTCTGGAACATGCTTCAAGGACTATAGATAAATGCAACCGCGAGACAAGGCACACAGCATTCAACAGACATCTGCATTTCATTTGCATCATTGTGAACATCAAAATAAAGGGAATTACAATATTTTACGAATGAAACTTAGTTGCAATTTCAGTTGTACAAAGCATACAGGATATACCTTTGGGAGGATAACATTTAACACAAATATGACAGCACGGTTAGCTAAACAAAGTCAGGCATACATAAAAGTAGAGAAAAAGAATCAAAGATTGACATAAACATTTCAGTAAACAGCTCTATCTCTATTAGATGCTGTGCATTACCTCAAAATGTAACAGTTCTGACAAGGAAAGACATCATGCAAATAAATGTCACAGTGTGTAGACAATAACACAAAAATAAGAATAAACTCAACAGGGGAAAAGGGGTATGATTTCTACCAATACTCTGCTTATTTGTATAAACACAGTAATACAAGAAAAGGACCATGGGTTAAAATACTTACCATTTTGGGTAACAGGCCAGTACTTCATACAGATGATAGGACAACAATACCAAAAAATCAATATTGCATTTCAATATTAAATTTTCAAGTTTTAAATATACCAACTGCAAATTTAAGAGAGCTTGGTATAAAAATTAGTAGAACAAGATATCTCACAGATTGTACATTTACAAGCACAAGGGAATCCTATTATTTAGTAAGTCATTACATGTATCTTTAAAAGACAAATTACAATTTAGTATTAATGGACAATATTGCCTTCAAATGTCAAAATGTTTGTTAAAGTGGCACCACAGTTTGTATGTGTAGTTTCAAATAACCCAGTAGTAAAAGACAAAAACAGAAGCTGACACTGTCCACAACTGGTGGGACATATTCAGAGGATGGTCATCATCTGAAACCGAATTGCTAAATTGGTTAATACATCCTGTGTTGACAGTTTTAGGGGTCATTATAACAATGACAGCTTAAAATTGTTTTATATGCTGCAGGTTACAAAGAGTTGCAGTAACTCAATAAGTCATGGTAAATACTGTAAATAGCAATGCTGACGAAATAAATGCAGTCTTTTCTTTAACTGAAGTTTAGTCCGTTCCTCAAAATAATAAAATAATGGGGAACTGAAAGAATAATAAGTTATGTACTCACCATAACGTTCCATGTGAGTTGTTTCATCTCGCCTTATTCTTTACTGATGGGTTCAGAGCTGATACATCAGCTCCGATACGGCCGTTTGCAAAGCTCAAGGTTTACCAGTAGCTCTAGACCAAGCCCCTTATCCCATGATGTGCTGCTGGAATTACCTCAGATCTTGTTTGCTGCATGCACTATATCCATGTAAGAGAACTACCCTCCCATAGAGAGGAAGAATTGAGTAACCAGGATGAGACCAGCCTCTAGGTCAACTATCAGCCAGGTGGGGGATGGAGGGAGGGACGTAAGAATGAAGGCGAGATGGAACAACTCTCATGGAACGTTATGGTGAGTACATAACTTCTTAATGTGAAGTTGTTCAATCTTGCCATTCATTCATTACTGATGGGTAGCGTCCCTAGCATCCTCAATCTTGAGTGGCTCATGGGAGTACATTCTTCAGGCTCGTAGACCCAAAGGAAGCCCTGTCCCTGGAGGCCTTATCAACTTTGCAATGAGTGATAAAGGTATGAGGTTTAGACCAAGTGGCTGCAACACAAATGTTATCAAGGGGCAATTTGGCTTGGAATGCAGATGATGTAGAGACTGCTCTGGTAAAATGAACTTTAATCTTGTGTAGTAAGGGCATATTAGCAGCTGAATAAACAAAGGTGATACAATCAGATAGCCATTTTGAAAGCGTCGTTTTAGCCACTGGTCTACCCTTCCTGGCTTCAGAGAAAGACACCAAGAGCTGGTCTGATTTTCTAACATCTTTTGTTCTGTCTAAATAATATCTGAGCTGTCTGTGAACGTCAAGTTTGTGCAGCATATACTCAAGTTTATTGAAATGGTTAGGGAAAAAGACTGGCAATTCAATGACTTGGTTGATATTAGATTCCAAACAAACTTTGGGCAAAAAGGAGGGGTTTGTCCTAAGAGATACTCTATCAGCATGAAAAACCAAATAAGGAGGGCTGATAGATAAGGCTTAAAGTTCTGACACTCTGCAGGCAGAAGTAATAGCTACCAGAAATAGGGTTTTCCATGATAAAAACTTGAGATCACAAGATGATGCTGGTTCATACGGTGGAAGGATTATACAAGATAGCATAAAGTTTAGGTTCCAAGGAGAATAAGGAGTTTTCACTGGAGGCCTCATGTGAAAGGTTCCTTTGAGAAAGGCCTTGGACAACTTGTGGGACATAATGTTTAGTCCGTCAACTCCGATATGAAAGTTAGATATAGCAGCCAACTGTAACCGAATTGTAGCGGCTGCAGCTCCTTTATTAAAGATCATAGTCAAACATTCTAATATGGATGTCAAGGGGGCTTGAAAAAGATCAATGTTCTGCTTAGAGGCCCATGTGGAAAATCTCTTCCACTTACTAAGATATAATCTTCTGGTGGACGGCTTATGGGAAGACAAGAGAATCTGCCTTGTCTCATTAGAAAGGTTATGAAGCCTGGCTATGAGGGGAACTGGAGCAGCCAAGCTGTTAGCTTCAGTGACTGCAAGGAAGGATGGAGGTCCCTCGACGGACGTGTCAGAAGGTCCGGAACTGGGTCCAGAATCCATGGATCCTCCAAGAGATGATGATGATAAAATGGGAACCAAATCTGCTGAGGCCAATGAGGGGCTATAAGAATGATAGTCCTTCCCAATGACTTTGCTTGCTGTAGAAATCTGGGTATTAGTGGGATTGGAGGAAATGCATAGAGGAGACCTGGGGGCCAATCGTGTATGAGTGCATCTCTTGGAGGTTCTCCCGGAGGGGGAAATCAGGGCAAAGTAGCTTCTGCATTTCGTGTTGATGTGACTGGCAAAAAAGATCGCAGCAAGGCTGGCCACATTTGTGGAAAATCCTGTCCACAATCTCTTGTTTGAGGGACCACTCATGCGGAAACAAGATTGCCCTGCTCAGTTTGTCTGCTATCATGTTGGATCTCCCCGGGATGTGAATTGCGAACAGAAAGCGCTGGGAGGAGACAGCCCACTGCCAAACTCTGAGGGCTTCTTGGCAAAGGGGGTAAGACTTGGTCCTGTCTTGCTTATTCAAGTACCAGACCACTGACATATTGTCTGTCTGAAATGCAATCGTCCCTAGAGGAAAAGAGTCCTGAAAGTACTGCAGCGCCAGAAGTACTGCTCTCATCTTCAGAACATTGATATGCAGATGTGACTCTTGGTCCATCCATGTGCCTTGGGCAGTCTTTCCCTGAAAATGCCCCCCCACCCTATCAGGGAAGCGTCCGTTGTCACAGTGGCTACTGGAGGGGGTAGTACAAAGTGGTGTCCTATGGTTACATGAAGAGATGTCAACCACCACTGGAGATCTCTCTTGCAAGAGTTCCTAATTAAAATCATGTGATTCATTGGAAGTTCCTGATAAGACCATTGAGTGAACAGCAGCTATTGAAGGATCTGCATATGCATCTTTGCTAATGGTATGGCCAAGATCACTGCCGCCATCAAACTCAATACTTTTAAAACTTCTGCTGCTGGTGCTCTGTCCTTCGACACCAATGAGCTGACATGCTGGCGAAGAAGAAAGACCCTTTTGATTGGTAGTAGTAGAGTGGTGGTTGAAGTGTCTAACTCTGCCCCTATAAAGAGGATATGCTGCGATGGCGACAAGGCAGACTTTTATGAGTTGACTGTAATGCCTAAGTGATTGCAGTGTGTCAGAGTGATTTCCCTTGCCTGAATCAAGTCGATGCCTGGTGGTGGAGGTAAGAAGCCAATCATCTAGGTACGGAAACACCTGGAATCCTAGATGCCTCAGGTGACCCGTGACCCACTGCCATGCATTTGAACACTCTGGGGGCTGCAATGAGACCAAAGGACAGGGTTCGAAATTGATAATGATTGGCTCCCAGCCGGAAACGCAGATGATCTCTGGATGACCTGGCCATTTTAATGTGGTAGTACACATCCTTGAGATCTACCGAGCGCATCCAATTGTATTTCCCTAAAAAGGGAAGGATAGACTGTAGCGTGACCATCCGGAACTTCTCTTTCTTCACAAATTGGCTGAGTCTGCTGAGGTTCAAAATAGGTCTCCAGTCTCCTGTTTTCTCTGGAACCAAAAAGAATCTTGAGTAAGTTCCGGATCCTGTTTGGTCTGCTGGGACTGGCTGGATGACTCTTTTTTCCAGCAACTTGTGGACCTCTATAGTTGCTTGTTCCCTGTAACCGGGTGGAACGTCCGGGATTCTCCTTGCGGGTGTGGGTGGAGTGGAGAACGGTATGAAATACCCTTTGGAAATTATACTTTGTACCCAGCTGTCGTTTGGTATATCTTGCCAGGCATCTGTGACCCCCGACTGCCTCCAGAGCAGGACAGCCGGGCCTCCTTTCAGGAGCACTGATAGGGTTGCCAGAGAAGTGATCTCTGTCACCCTGGTGTTGCAGACCCCCTCTGCCACGAGGGCGGCATCTTCCATTATGACCCCCTCCTCTGCCCCTAGAGGGGGGTTAACCAAATGTGTCCTGAAAGACTCCTTGGGATTTTCGGAACCACATTTTCCCTCCCCTTTGGCCTTTGGGGTAAATCTGAGTAGGGGTGGAAAAACGGACTCTGACAGGAGACAGAGTCTTTCCCTCCTGTTTACACCTGGTCAAAGTTTCCTTCACTTTGGGCCCAAAGAGAGATGAGCCATCAAAAGGGGTGTTGACAAATGAAGACTTAAAGGGCTCTGCGAAGGAACACAAGCGCATCCAGGAATGTCTTCTTAGAGCAATTCCTGTACCCACTGCCCTGCCCTACTCGTCCCATCGGCTGCATATATGAGATGCATGGACGAGTTCACAATAGAATTTAGGGTAGCAAGCTCAGCAGCAACTTTGTCGGAAGCCCCTGCAGCTACAGTATCCTGAAGAGTATCTCCCAACTCCTTAAGTAGATCTCTTTGCAGTCTGGTTAAATGGGTCAAACAGTTCAGTGATCAGAGTGTAAAAGTCGCTGAACTAAACATGCATTTCCCGTATCGATCCATGATCCTGGACTCTGTTAGGAGGATGTATCAACGAGGAAGTCTCAGACATTTCCTTTTTGGTGGCCACCAGCGTCACCACCATGGCATCAACAGGGACTCCTTTGGACAAAAAGGCTTTATCTATGGGGCAGAAATGAACTTAATAGGCCTCCGAGGGACAGGTTCCATGGATTCCGGTGACTCCCACACCCTCCGAATGACCAGCTGCATGAGCTCATTGAAGGACGGAGTCACCCAAGAGGTGGAAGGTTGAGACCCGAAAGCCTTCAGGAGAACTGACTCATCCTCAGTAGGGCTTTTGGAATTCCAATCACCCCTCTGCCTTAGGATCTCGAGTATCTCCGCAAAGGAGATATCCTCAGAGGGGGATTGTGGGGACCCTTCTGACTCATCCAAGTCAGATGTCAAAGACTTCTGTGGGGAGTCCAAGTCTCTCCTCTTGCACAATCTCTTCCTGGGGACCTCCTAAGTGGGAGCCTCTGGGGAGGTCCTGGAAGAGCAAGGGGTGCCCTGTGGGGCTACCTGAAGCTCAGGGTCTGTACGCTTGGTCTGGAAGATGGAGGCAGAAGCGGACACAGGCGCTTTGGGGAAGAAGAGGCCAGACCTGGTGTCGAGGATGTCTTTGGGGACAAGGCTATCCTCATGGCTTCAAAGGCATCATGGCTCCGATGAGAAGGAGTCAACGGACCAGAAGGAACCACCAGCCTCTCCTGCACCGAGGCTGTGGGCACCAAGCTAGAGGTAGGAGCCAAACTCATCCAAGCTGAGGCCCTGAGAGGGAGAGTCGGCACCGACAAGTCAATGCGACTATCCTTCCTGGACCCGACAGGAGAGTGTCGGCTCCTAGAGCCCCCGGTTGGCACCGAGGACATCAGAGTAGATGGAACCGATGACACCGGAGCAGGTCTCGGCTCCAAAGGATCCATGATCAGCAGGTCGGCCCCCTCTGGCTCCGAATGTCTGGTACGGCTCAGAGGAGGAGCAGTCAAATCCAGGGTGGTGGTCTTCGGTTCTGATGCTAGGGTCGGAGCAGCCAACAATTTAGCAAGGCCTGATGTCCATAAGAGCTTCTATACCAATCGGTCCATATCCAATTCCAAGAGGCTGAAAAAAGACCTAGAGGAGTGCACTGACTGTGCCGACTGAAGGAGTAGAGATGCAGATCTCTCAGAGACCGGCTCCAGAACTGTGGAGCCGATGTACTGGAATCCTCCATTTTCTTAGACTTTTTAGAAACCTTGGGAGTCTCATGAAGATTTGGAAGACTTGGAGGACTTGCTGGCCTCATCCCAGTCACTCAAAGCTTTGGCAAAAGGATGTTTCAGCAAGCCTTGATCAATAAGCTTCCTTTTCCTCTCCAATAATACCCTAGAGGAAAAGGAGTGGCAGATACTGCAGGACTCCTGCAAATGCACAGCACCTAAACAATAAGTGCACTGAACGTGCCCATCGGTCACAGACATCTTTTGCCCGCAGTCTGGACATTTCTTGAATTCAGACTTTGGGTGTTTGTCCTTATCCTCAGACATATCCCAAGAAACTCCTTTAGGCTTAACACTAGAAACAAAGCCACACAAGCCTAAATACAGCCTAAAAGTAGTAGTCAGTTATATCATAAAAACCCACACTTAGGCTCAAGTTAACATGCCTAAAAAATGGGTGATAAACTAGAATATAGAAAACACACACTCTAAACAATGGCCAGGAGAAAAAAGAGCCAACATTGGCTAAATATGTATAACTATATCTCTATATATCTATATTATTAAGGAAACAACTAGAATAATATAGAAAACACACACTCTGAACAACCAGGCCAAACACAAGGTCGCTAACTATTCAAAAGGCACACAAGGGTAAGGGATCTTATAGAAACTACAGAAACTACTATGACTAATCTAATGAGTAATATGAAAAAATTATTGAATAACTTGCGAAAAACACATTTTTTGTTTAAAATTGGCTCGAGCGAACTGGAACCACTGAGATCCATGCCGCAGCAAACTAGATCGGAGGTAATTCCAGCAGTGCATCATGGGATAAGGGGCTTGGTCTCGAGCTACTGGTGAACCTTGAGCTTTGCAAATGGCCATATTGGAGTTGATGGATCGGCTCCAAACCCATCAGTAAAGAATGAAGGCGAGATTGAACAACTTCACATTAATAGTTCACTGTTTTTTCACTAGCATGATTATTAGCTTGAATAAAAAGCTGCAAGAATGATATGAAATAAAAAGGGTTAATTTAGGAGTAGTATAAAATGCAGAAAAATAGTAAGTGTGCTAGCATAGCTTAATTAGATAGTGGCATCCATGTAAAGGAGTATGTTATTGAGAAACAAAGTCTGTAAAAGTTACTGTGCAGATGGCAGTTGGAAGGACATCAACAAAGTAAAGAGATGTAACATCAAGCAAGATAAAGTTGGAACATCAAGTTTCAGATAGTGCTGGAACCCCATGTTTCAGATAATGCAAGACTGAGTTTCCCTGGATGACCGAACTTGATAAAGAATCAAGGACAAATCATAAATTAGAAGAACAAAGAAAAGTGTTATTGTAATAAATCAGACTGAGAAAAAATATCAGACTTTTTGGTATAAATCTGTGTGTGTCCAAACAAGCTTTGGGAATTTGCCATAGAGAGCTGACAGCATCTGTGTTGCATGCTTGTAGATCCGAAAGGAAAATGTAATAATAAAATGCGCATTAACTGAAGCAGTTGTCTCCATGTATTTATTGTACTTAGTACAATACAGTAATAAGACTAGTTGGTCACAATAAATAGTTAAATATACTGTGGTATGCTTGCATATAAATGCAAGTAACAGCAAGAAACCAGCAGAAGGCAGTATATAATTCTTCTGTAATTGCTAACAAAAACTCAAAAAACTCTGATGTTTTGTCCACTTTGGCCATCTCTGCGACTATTTCACTAAGTTTGAACAGAGAGGAACACACAGAAGTGTTGAATACACCGACACTTGCCACACCCCTGTCTGCTGATGTCAGAGCTGCTTCTATTGAGCTTCCAAACCAGTCGGAATCTACACTTTCCAATGTGGCAGCTTCTAGTGTGAATAATTCTGCCAAAGATGATCGTCTTATGCTGGGGGCTCGTAGTAAGGTTAGAGAACCTTTCGGCTTCAAGGGATGTGATTTTTCCTCAAACCCTTTTATGGCCCTTCCTCTACCCACCAAGTTGGACACACTGAAGAACAGTGGACGATCGTTGTCGAGGGACAGGAGAAAGAGGAAGGCCTCCAGGGACAAGCATTCACTACGAGAATGAAAACCTTTATACCTTGTCTGAACAAGGGACTAGTTTGCAATTTATCTAATTTTTCATTAACTTCTATACAACTAGCGGTCCTCAACAGAGTCCTGAGCTTTGTTCCCAACAGTAAGTCTAACATTACTGATATTATTGTTGATATTAGACTGTTTGCTCATAAAATCATGCTTGAAATATTATTTGGAACATGGAACATACCTGTTTCTGGTAATACTCTATGTAAACAGAGTACTTTCTGCCTGCCCTCACTGCATCTGTGGAATCCTTTTTGAACTGTGAAAGGGACATTTTTAAATCTTTTGACAATGTCAAACAGCATTTTTGTAATTTAAGCCCTGAGGAAACCATTGCTTTACAACAATTGCGGGCTGAAGAGTCTATTAGTATCAGACCGGCGGACAAGGGATGGGGCTGTTGTGGTACTTAATAGAACTGATTACCTAACAGGGAGAGAGGTTGACAAATGCATTAGTAATGTTAAGAATGACCTTTATGACCATCTCATGTGTGATTTAATAGACCAAGACATATATGAGTTTTTGACTATTGAATATCCTTCTGTTCCTGTTATCCACGGATTGCCTAAGATCCATAAGGGCAACCTTAATCCCCTACTGTGTCCTATTGTTTCGGGACGTGGTTGGGTAACTGAACCTTTATCTAAATTTGTTGAAATGCAGCTCAAATCAGTACTTGCTGAATCTCCTGCAATTTTGAAGGATACTGAACATTTTTTATCTAGTTTATATAGCTCTGTAGCTAATGCTTCCCTTTCTTTGGCTAATGTTTTGCTTGTAACTATAACATTCTTTACTGTTATCCCCAATCAGGCAGGTGCAGATGCTGTGAGACTTTTTCTTTCCCACCATGGTCATTTCATGCATGGTATTGTGACTGTTGTTTGTACTTTATTAGATTTAATTCTAAGTAATAATGTGTTTTTGTTTGAAAACCAGCACTACCTCCAACTACTAGGTGTGGCTATGGGCACCCCCTGTGCCAATAGCTATGCTAATTTGGTTATGGCACAGTGGGAGAATGAGAACATACACAGCAGTAATATGTTTATCCATCATGTAAAATACTATACTAGGTTTGTGGATGACATTTTTTTCCTATGGGAAGGTTATGTGGGGAAACTTTCAGACTTTGTTAGGTATCTTGAAAGTACCTCAGATTTCCTCAAGTGTACTGTTAATTATTCTTCTATTTCTATTGATTTTTTTGGATGTCACCATTTCTAAGAATTCTGATGGCACTTTAGGGACACAACTATATAGAAAACCTTGTCGGAGGAATGGGCTTCTTCATCATTCCAGCATGCATCCCCCACAGAAACTTTGTTGGAGGAATGGGCTTCATCATTCCAGCATGCATCCCCCACATATTTTTTCTAACATACTTAATGGTCAATGCTTAAGGGCTTCTAGGCTATGTACTAATGACCTTGTGTTCAAGGAAACTGTACATATATTGAGCAATGGCTTCTCTGAGAGAGGTTACTCACAGATGCACATAGTTAATGCTAGGAATACCACTCTGCAACAACCACAGGGCAGAGGGACCCCGCATTTTTCCTCTAGTAGAAGGACTGTGAACAGTAATCGAAGGTCCAGAGAGGCCCAACACCCTAGGGTATTTCTAAGATATTCTAGTGATATACAGCATTACTGCAATATTATAAGAAATAATTGGCCTGTCCTTTTAGCTGATCATAAGGTGAGGCAAATAGTGGTTGAGTACCCCTCCTTCACCTATAGGAATATGTCTATCAAAAGACTTTTATGTTATGGACCAAGGCCTCCACCCCATATACCTACAGGGAAAGTTGGTACACTTCCTTGCCACAGTTGCAAGGCATGCTCCTCCATAGACACTGAACTTTGTTTCACACATCCCATTAGAGGGCACATTTTTACACCCAGATTTGTGGCGACATGCAGGAGCAGCAATTTGGTATATTTGGCTACCTGCTGCTCCTGTGATAGTTTCTATGTGAGCAAAACCACACAACAACTTAATAGAGAGGGTACTTGAGCACCTAGGCAACATACATAAAGTACAGTTTTGTACCTACCATAAATGTAGATGTCCGATAGACATGCAACTGCAGTCATAACATGTGGGTTGTCCTGCCTCAGGCAACCCTCAGTCGGCCGGATTCCAAAGTCTGGGTCCGACGTCGGCTGATGTCGCATTTCTCTCTGACGTCACAGCGGCTGGAGTACATAAGCATCAGCCGACGCCATTTTCTTCAGTGTTTCTTGCCCCAGATGCCAGGTGCCCTCCAAGGAAGGCTGTAATCAAATTGGAAGACAAAAACAGGATTCCAAACAAGTAAATGAGCAATAAAACAAATACACCATAACAGATATCCCCAGCTAAGAGTAACAGGGATAGGAGTGGACCCTAGGCATAGAGGGGTATGGAGGGAGGGAAAATCCGACTGCAGTTGCATGTCTATCGGACATCTACATTTATGGTAGGTACAAAACTGTACTATGTCCTTCAAGAATGCAACTGCAGTCATAACATGTGGGTAGAATACCATAGCTTAGCTGGGGGAGTAGGAATGCTCTAGGGAAAAGATGGTGTGGCAATCAAACCCTGCAGGACTGCCGAAGCAAAGCCTGCTCTGGATCTGGAGTATAGTGGGAGATTGTAGTGTTTGGAGAATGTATGCATGGAGCTCCATGTAGCAGCTTCTAGAATGTCCTTGGTAGGCACCCCTCTTAAAAATGCTGTAGAGGTGGCTGTAGCTCTGGTGGAATGTGGTCTGACATTAGCTGGAACAGTCTTTCCATGAAAGGAATAACAGAATCTGATGCAATGTCCAATCCATTTAGAAATAGTCTGTTTTGAAATTGCTTTTCCTTGGACTGCAGGGGCGTAAGCTACAAAAAGTTGTTCAGACTTCCTACTGGCCTTTGTTCTGTCCAGGTAGTATCAAAGTTGTCTGTGAATGTCCAAGGTATGCAACAGTCTTTCCCCCTTATTCTCAGGATTGGGGAAGAAAGCAGGCAGATGAATGGCTTGATTCAAAGAAACCCTAGAAACCACCTTTGGCATAAAAGTAGGGTTGGTCCTTAATGAAACCCTGTCTCTATGAAAATTGATAAAGGGTGGTATTGCCATTAGGGCCTGTAACTCCGAAACCCTTCTTGCTGAGGTAATTGCCAACAGGAAAGCTGTCTTCCATGAGAGAAATTGCAAGTCAACTGAAGCTGCTGGCTCAAATGGAGGTAGAGTCAGTTTTTCTAAGACAAAATTGAGGTCCCAGGCTGGCACTGGGGCCTTTCTTGGTGGCTTAATGTTCTTGATTCCCCTGAGGAATTGCCTTAGTAAGGGGTGAGAAAAAACAGGAGGATCAGTGTTGTATCTAGCTGAAATAGCAGATGCATGTATCTTTATGGAAGAATATGAGAGGCCGTTCTTTAACATATCTGCCAAATATTCCAAGATGAGTGGGATGTTCAACAATGATGCGTCATGTCCCTTGCTGGTATTCCAATTGCTGAATCTTTTCCACTTTGCTAAGTAAACCTTTCTGGTGGATGGTCTTTGAGCCTCTGTTAGTATCCGCTGAACTTCCTTGGAGAGAGATAAGCTGAAGTTATTTATGGGATCTCCCAGGCTGTTAGCTGCAGTGTCAGAAGATTTGGATGCAGTGTTTTGAAATTGTGTTGAGTCAAAAGTAGAGGCCACTGGGGGAGGACCCACCTCCTGGTGTGGCATATGCTCCGTAGTAGTGGATACCAGTGTTGTCTTGGCCAGTCCGGAGCTATTATGATTCCCTTGGGCTTCTCTGCTTTGATCTTTAGTAATACTGAGGTCATCAGTGGCAGAGGTGGGAATGCATAGATTGCTAGGGAGTTCCAGTTGAATGCGAGGGCATCTATTTTCCAAGCTTTTGGATGGTATGTCCTTGTGCAAAATTTTGGTAGAAGATGGTTGAGGTGAGAGGCAAATAGGTCCACTTCTGGCTTGCCCCATGTCGAAGTGAGTTGTCTGAAGGCCTTCGGATGTAACCTCCACTCGTGTGGGTCTGTGAAATTTCTGCTTAGGCTGTCCGCCAACACATTGTCTTTTCCTGGAACAAACTGGGATTGTAACTGGATGTTTAGGCTCAGTGATTTCTCCCAAAGCTGCATTGTCAGTCTGCAAAGGGGGTAAGAGTGGGTGCCCCCCTGCTTGTTTATGCACCACATCACAGTGGTGTTGTCTGTCCGTATCATTAAATGGCCTTGCTGGAGTTGGTGTTGAAAGGCCTCGATGGCATGCATTACTGCCAGCATTTCCTTTTGGTTTATATGCAGATGTGTTTCCTTTGGAGACCATTGTCCTTGTATACACCTGCCTTCCATGTGCCCCATCCAAGGTCTGAGGCGTCTGTAGTCATGGTCTGTGTTATCTGTGGTTTTTTGAATGACATACCTGTGTTTGCCTGGCTCACTGAGGCCCACCATAGGAATTCCTTTTGTAGGCATGGAATGAGTGGTATGATTGTCTCCAAGTTGTTGCTGTGTTGAGACCAAATGCTTTTAGGTACCATTGAAGCTTTCTCATGTGTAGTCTTGCTAATGGAACCAGGAGAATGCAGGATGCCATGTAACCCAGGGCCTGTAGGAAACTCCTTGCAGTCATCTGGGTGAGTTTTGCTAAACCTTTGAAGTAATGAGTTAACTTCTCTTGCTTGTCTTCTGTCAGGTAAGCCATCTGAGAGGCTGTGTCTAGTTTGGCTCCTAAGAAGATTATCTGCTGGGATGGCTGCAGTCTTGACTTTTGGAAGTTGACTGTGTATCCCAGAGCTTGAAGTAATCGTATGACATAATCCAGGTTTTTTGTCAACATCAATTTGTCGTCCGCTTGTATGAGGCAGTCGTCCAGGTACGGGTAAATTTGTATACCCTGGAGCCTGCAATGAGCAATTACTGAAGCCAGGCATTTTGTAAATACTCTGGGCGCAGTAGATAAGCCAAATGGCAATGCTGAGAATTGATAAAGCTCTGCCTCTGCAAGAAATCTGAGGTATCTTCTGCAGCTGTGTCTGATAGGGACATGCAGGTATGCCTCCTTGAGGTCCAGAGTAATCAGCCACGACCCCTTGCCCAGCATGGGAAGGAGTTGCTGTAGAGTCAGCATTTTGAACTTTGGTATTATGAGAAAGGTGTTTAATGCGGACAAGTCCAGTATTGGTCTCCATTGAGATTCTTTTCTTGGAACAAGGAACAGTCTTGAGTAAAACCCCTGGTCTTGTTCTTGTTGTGGAACTCTTTCTATTGCTTTCATTCGAGTCAGCAGAGTGATTTGCTTGATAGCCTCTGCCCTCTGATTTTGTGGCAGGTTTGGCATGCCTTGTTTTCTTGGTAAGGTATGAAAATGAAACCTGTACCCTCGGTCTATAATGTCCAAAATCCATTTGTCCTTTGTCAGTCTGTGCCAGTTTTCTGCAAACAGAGATAATTTTCCGCCCAAGGGAGCTTCTAGTTGTTCCCTGGTAGGAGGTAGTAGAGGAAAGTCATTGCGATTGTGGTTGTGGGGCAGGTGAAACCCCTGCGTCACTTCTTTGGTTTCCTGGCTGCCATTGTCGTCCCCTGTAAGGGCCTCTGTATTGGCCTCTTCCTCGGCCACGTCTGTTCTTACCCTTTGAAACTTTTCTGGATTAGGAAAGGACCAGTTTTTTGAAGGCCAATTCCTACTGAATCTGGGGGGTTGAACCTGGAGGAAATCTTTCACAGTCTGAACTGATTTTGCTTTTTCTTCGATGGTCTTTAACACATCCTTAGCATTTGCACCAAAAAGCTTGTTCTTTTCCAAAGGTGCATCCAGAAGTTTTGCTTTTACATGATCTGGTAGAGGTTGATCTTTTAACCAAGCATGTCTACGAATGACTGCCCCTGTCATAGCTGCCCTACATGAAGCTTCCAGTGCATCATATCCACACTGCAGGAAGTGATTGCTTACTTGCTGAGTGTTATGTACAGCTTCCTGCAAAGTCTTCCTGTCTAAAGGATCAGGAGTGGCTAATGTTTTTTGTAAATCTTCTAACAGATAATCCTGATATTGTAACATATGAAAAAAGGCAATTTAAAGCTCTCATAGATAAGGTAGTGGATGTGTAAACCTTTTTGCCCCATCTCTCTAATGACCTAGCTTCCCTGTTGGAGGGCAAAGGATTTTTTGAGGTGGAGGCTGAAACTCCTTTAGGCCCCTGTGAAATAGTTTCCAAATCAGCAGTATGGGCCCTGAATAAATGGGAATGAGTTTCTGGTACCCTGTAATACCTGTCCGGCTTGGCTGGAGCAGGAGGAAGAGAATCAGGGGTAGCACTAGAGTCAGAATACAAATCATCCAGAACATCAAGTACAGGAGGAATAGCTAAGGGCCTGTGCTGAGGCTTCTTAAGGAAAGTCCTAAGGCGTTTCCTAGAATCAGAATATTCCTGGCCTTGCCACTTGAAATGTTCCCTCATGGTGTGCAGAACTTCCCCAAAAGAGATATCCTCAGGAGGGGAGGCCGAGGGGATGGAATCTTCTGCATCCGAGTCCTCATAGGTCTGGAAGAGCTCTTCCTGGCTATCTGAGTGGACAGAGCCCTCAGAATCTTCATCAGAAGGAGTAGGATCAGAGGGTTCAACCCGGTGCCTTTTATCAGGAGGAGGCTGAGATCCTCTCTCAGGATGGGCCTGTGAAACTCTAATCATGGAAATCAAATCAGCAGCCATGGACATAATCTGTGTCACTGGAGTCGGCTGAGGTAAGGATTTAGAAGTAATATGCTTTGTTTTGCTGGCTGCCTTAGCCCTAGTGTAGGCCTTAATAGACATGGCCATAGGGGGCCTGGCAGCTCCATGTGCAGGAGTGACCTTGTCTACAGCAATGGTCTCGGGCATTTCCTCGGTTTCGGTATCCAGAGGAAAATCTATAACTGGCGTCGGAGTAATGTCTGGAATCGGAGTCGTCGGTAATGCGGTGTCTTCGGTTCGGAGCGGTGGAGAGACCGTCTCAGAGGGAACCGGAGCACTTGCTCTAGGTTTTGGCATGGAGTCGGAGGTAGACGCGGGCCGAGGATGTCGGTCCCGGTCTTTTCGCTTTTTGGGAGTTTGCGATGTCGGAGGATCCGACGGCATGGTGTAAGCAAAATTATCGCCAAAATAATCTTCAGCGAACTCCGCCCAGCGCCTGAGAGTGCGCTTGTTGAAGCGAGCACAGGCTACACAGGCCGAGACGTTGTGGTCTGGGCCCAGGCAAGGAAGGCAGTAAGAGTGGAAATCCTTATGAGGTATTTGTTTACCACAAGAAAGACAATTGTTAACTTTTTCAGTAATTTCTGACATCGGCTGAGGCAAGAAAAGGTCCCCAACGGGGTACTTAGCTTTTTTGATGACTTCGGTATCGTAGAATACAGGAGCTGACCGACCGGCACTTGCGAACTGCTTCTGCTTCGGGCACCGCGCGGCAAGAAAGACTGGGGAAAATGGCGTCGGCTGATGCTTATGTACTCCAGCCGCTGTGACGTCGGAGAGAAATGCGACATCAGCCGACGTCGGACCCAGACTTTGGAATCCGGCCGACCGAGGGCTGCCTGAGGCAGGACAACCCACATGTTATGACTGCAGTTGCATTCTTGAAGGACATCCATGTAACATCAAATGCTTTACCTAATCATGCCTTATTGTTTCCAGGGCACAATTCTTTTAAATTCAGAGTTTTACAACTTTTGCATTTCCATATTAGAAGAGGTGATTTTAATAATGTTGAGATGTCTGAACTAAAATGGATTGTTTCTTTGCATGCATACGAATACCCAGGATTTAATAGTGGTGTCTCCCTTAAACTAGCCCTACTGAGTAGGCGGTGATATGGGTTACAACACTTTGTTTGATTGGTCTTTTTTTAATTAGTTTTAGTTGATTGGTTGTGCTATGTTTTAAATATCTCTGTGTTTTAACATACTTTTGTATTTGGTCTGATGAAGCGGTAACCCTGCGAAAGCACTAACCTTCTTCAATAAAACAGTTTTTTATACATTCTTGGTGTTCAATAGAAGTTTATCCTGCCTGGACCGTGTTGGTTGACTCACAATTATTTTTCTCAGTTTGGTTGTTTTGCTTGTGAGTCTCGTTTAGCAGTGTGGTTAGCTTTTTTTCCCCTTTTTAAGAAAGAAAAGTTAAAAGGTATAATCTCATCAACCTGAGTGATTCTCTAAAGCAGGGATCATCTGGAAAGAACTAGAAAAATGGGACGTATTATTATAAATGCTAGCATCAGAGACTATGATGCCAGGGGAATATGTCAATCCGTTGAAGGTGATTTTAGCGAATGCAAAGAAACCGAAGCTAGTTCGCTGAAACCACCTTTGACAAAAGTGAAGGTAGCCTTTTTCTCCACTGTTGTGCAGCCATGGAGTTGGTATATATAATTCTGGGGTGGAGGGATGCAGAGGGGGCTTGCCCCCCCTGCAAAAAAAAATGTTACAATGTTTGTTGAAGGTGGTTTTGGTGAACTGGTTTTATTTTATCTGCGTTTGTCAAAATCGCCTTCGATGCACTGACATGAATCTGTTGCCAGTCCTATCAGATTCCTTTTTACAAGTGGACTTGGAGTTATAAGGAGGCAAATTTCTCTAGCCCACACTTAAAAGAGGTAGCATGCATTCATTCACCCAATTCCTCAGAAGCAAAGTAAGGGACAATTGCACAATGGCTGGTAGCAGCAGGCCCCACTATGATAGAAAGTATATGCCAGAGGTGTTGACAGTATGTGACAGGCTTGCACAGGGCCTTATGATACTGTCAAATTATATTCCTTAACGTTGCTCAACTGCACCTGCTGAATGCCAGTCCACTCAAGCTTCACACAGCATACACTGATAAAGTGGGTCTGGCTGAGAGCAAACTGGATGCAGACGGTACAGCAAGAGCATTCTCAATTCCTGTCAACATGGTAAGGAGTCAAGGGATGCGGAGGTGAAGATAGCAAGAAGAAAATGCTCCAGCAACCTTAATTCAAACTCAGAATGTACGGCTGTGTTAAGGACTTAATATAATTGTAGATGCTCAAGTGGCTACATTTGGGCATCTGATGAAAAACGCCCAACATCCATATCACTTTCCAAAGGTTTAGACACTTCCCCCCTCAAGACCAGGTGGTCACCCTCCCATGTGGAAGAAAGCATATCTGAGATAAAAGAGGGATGCCTGGCCATGCAATCTTTGGTACTTTCTCACCTTGACAGTCTCAATGGACTTGTGGCTGATCCAGAGCACTAATTGCACAGATGAAGTATGTAAGTAGGATTGTCCCACTTAAGGCAGTCACATAAGAAGCCCCTTAAAGCTACCTCAAGGTCGACATAAAGAGAGAGACCACCTTGTGATGGTAGTAGAGAAGAAGGGAGAAGGAGTGACTATGTACCTACCACAGTCTCTGGAAGCCCAGATGCTAGAAAGAGACTCAGAGAATGGGAAATATTAGTGCAACAGCAAACATACTCAAACATCTATAATTATGGTATGTTCCTAACACAGCTGTACTATGTTCGTAATGTGGTACACTACTGTAGTAATCTTTACATTTGGGAAGATTCCCAAAGTTCATGGATGAGTTGGTGGCTAACCCTGAGGATATGCTGGCTGAATTACCCCTTGTATGATGGCCATGGCAAACCATGGCCTGGCTCCAGAAGTGATGCCAAGTTTTAATACTTAGGGAAGGCATGGACTGAGATCAGGCAGTGATTTCCAACATAAATTGAATGAGGTGCAGCAGTGGTTGCTATGGCTTTAGTAGAATGAGTCCTTACCTACCATGGTATGGTCTTGTTATTAAAGGAATACAATAAGCAACCAAAATAGGCCAACTATTTTGAGATGGTCTGTTTGGTTCAGGATTTTCCTCCATATCCTTAGCAGAATCTATAAACAACTGTTTTGTTTTTTCTACTGTCTTTTAGAATGTACAGTTGAAATCTCAATTGTCAATGAGCATCCAGGGAATATAAACATCTCTCTTCTCTGTTCTGGGAGATAGTAAAGAACACTGGGAGGTAAAAGGCCTGATTCAAGGACAACTCTGTTTCTTTGTTGTGCATGATGGAAGGGCTGGTACTTAGAATGACCTACTGGAAGATTAGAAAAGGTTCTTTGCATGCAATGGCCTGCAGTTCTCATCCTTCTGGTCATACCAACACTCACTAAGAAGATAATATTCCAAGTCAGGAACTTCAAGGATGTGGAAACAGCTGGTCCAAAGGTGTGGTAATGTCATTTTCTCAAGGACATAGAGTCCCATGGTGCAGCAAGTTTTTTTCTGGTAAGGTCTCAGCTGCAGGTCCCCTTAACAAACCCGTTACCTGACAACAAGGAATGGGAGGGGGAGTCCCAAGGTAATCAGGCTAAAATGGCTGATGCGTACCATCACAGAAACATAATATAGCCCATATTTGTAGAGCTTTAGTATTTAAGTATCATAGGCATCAAGGTTATGTGCTGAATCTTAGCCCCCATTTTGGAATGAGAGGGTAGATCTCTTCCATTTAGGTATGTAAGACTTCCTTTTCTAAGTTTTCTAGCTTCCCTCAAGATAGAAAATAGGTACCTGGGAAAACATGTACCTAAAGGGAATTAAAGCAAATGATCCAAGCTGTCAGCCTTACAGTATTCAGGTTAGGATGCAAGAGAGAGCCCTTGTTCTGGATCAAAAAATTTACGTGTTGAGGCAGCATCAGCACAGGTTTAATTCATATCATATAGAGTAGTACAGCGAAGCAATTCTGCCTTAACTAAAAGGGAGCTAGGACAGCAGTATTGGCCTATCATCTTTTATCTTCTGAATCAGCCTGGGGGAAGAGAGACTGGAGGAAAACTGTACTGAAGCAGACCTGCTCACAGCTGATGGATAAAACTGTTGTTGACCAGACCTCCTAACCTTATGGCTTGAAACAAATTTTTCTGAATTGTCCATTGTCTCAAAAAAAAAGGTCGATTTCTGGCACACTCCACCTGTGGACCAAATCCAGATAAACATTCTCGTCTAGCATCAATTCACAAGCATCCACCTCTGTCATGCTTAGCTGAATTGTGGAGGAGATGTAAGATGTCCTGACAATCATTCCTGATTCCTGGGCTACACTACATGACTCATAACCAACCTGTACAGGTGGCATGGTTGAGGGTCCCAGTTTGCTAGTGTACCATATCATTGTGGTATTGTCAGTGAGAATGTGGAGGATCCCTGGTTTCAAAATGGATTTGAATGTAATACTGTAATTTCCGTTATGTTTATTTGTTATCTTCTCAGTCCTTTTTCCCACTCCCCCCACTGGTTCTTTGGATCCCAAGCAGTCTGACGAATCTGTTGGCAGCATCTGGGAGCTTGGGGCTAGCCTGAATTGAGCTCCATGACAGAGGTTTACCTGTTATATCCATCACAAGAGTTCCTTCTTAACGCATGACAGGGCAGAGCAGGATATGACAGGAATGGAATGCTGAATGGACCAGGTATGATGACATCATCTATTCCATTGACACCACTAAAGCTTCCACATATATAGTCTTGCTTGAGTGACCATCAGAACTAAGGAGGCCAAGTAACTTAGTGTCCTAAGAAATTTCCTTGCAGCGATCTGGCTTTGCTGTGACAGATTTATGAAGTATTTGGTTGAGAACATGACTTTTCATGACAGGGAGAACTGGCAGAGCCATGGACTAAAATTCAATGTGAAAAAATACATAATAGTACATACTTGGAAATTATCACATTGATAACACACCCCTAAAAGTACACCTAGTGGTAAGGGATCTGGGAATACATGTTGACAATAACTTGACCTTAAACCACCATGTGTCCATTGTGCTGACGAAATCATTATACATAGCACAACTTATAAGCAAGGGCATGTCATCCAGGTCCAAGGAGACCACACTGTTCCACTGTACTAGGCTCTTATCAGACAGGTCATTGAATACAATACACCCTTCAGCATGTACTCGATCACACACTTGCAACAGCTTGAAAGATCACAAAGGTTTCTCACAAAAAGAATACAGTGAGTATATAAGTCCTATCCAGACAACCTCAAACTCCGATCACTGTACACGGTCTCCTACAAACTGCTGTGGGGTGATCTATGCCTATTATACAAGGCACATCTACTGATCCAACGCTCATGTGTCTGTTGTACATCTGCAAAACAAACAGCATCAGAAATACCCAATTTAAGGACCTAAACTTTATCTGCGATATAAACACAATATCTTGGTGGGACAGGTATCTCTCTCATGGACTAGTCCTTCTCTGGAACAGGCTTTCCATCCATGTGAATCAAAGCTCATCCTTAAACCTGCTTAAATGTAAACTGGACTGGTGGATGGGAAATCACAAATTTATCCTTGGTTTGGCACCTGTTTCCCTAATGTACAGGGGCAGCTTGTGGTCACTTGATGCATACAAACCTAAATTGTAACTGTAAAATTCCTTGTAGTATTGACACTTCAGCAATATTTTGGTAAATATGGGGTAAGTTTGGCTAGGCTTAAAATGGCTCTTATGCTGATAGCCTAGTAACCACCTATGAGAACCTGCAGTGTTGGTTTGGAAAAAATACTGGTAAATGAATGGGCTAATTCAAATTTGATTCATTTGCACTTTTGGGAATGAATGATGGGTTACTTCATAAGGATACCCTATCCATATGGAATACTAAATAAAAAGGAGTAGAGGATAAAGCATGTAACTCAGAAATGTATTTTATAGAATTGCTAATAGAAACATGACAAGAACTTCAGCTGTTCAGAAAGAAGATGCTGCCTCAAAGGGCCTTCTTGTTAAGACTTCTAAGACAGAATTTAGATCTCAAGGAAGAGCTAGCTCTTTAACTGACACAGAAGAAAGGTGCCTTTAAAGAATACCTTACATAATCTAAGGGATGCTTCAGAATGTGAATCAAAATCATGGTAATAATTTGATACAGAAGCCAAATGAATCTTAACAGTGGAATAATTTGAGCCAGACTAAAATACATGTGCAATAAACTGTAGAATTTCTAGTGCTGAAGCAAAGTAAAGGGTCAAGTCCTTCATTAGCAGCCTATATTGAGAATGCTTTCTATTTACTCTGTACACTTTGTAGATTTTTTTGTTTTGTTTTTTTAGAAATCAATAGAATGTGAATGATATCAGAAAGGAAGGATCTTGGGCCACTACTGGAACTCAAGAAATCATGCAGTCATTTTGAGCTTGGGAAGGCCCAGGTGAGGGTGCTTGGATGGGTGAAATAACAGATCTGGGAGTGGATCAAAATGCCATGCAGGCTTTTGTCAACTGAGGTTTCAATAAGGGGAACTAAATTTGCCTTGGCCAGAAGGGGGCAATGAGAATCACTTTGGCTTTGCATGCTGTGGCTTTCTATAGAAATTTTAACATCAGGGATGAGGTGGAAAGGCATAAAGAAGTTTGGAAGGCCACCGCTCGACTATAGCATTCACCATAGACTGTCATGCATGTTTTGGTAACAGGGAATACAAGTACATTGCAGCAAAGGTGGCCCCAAGAGCTGAAAATATGATGCACTACAGTCAGATTGAGAGACCAGTTGTGAGGTGTCAATATGGATCTGCACAACCTGTCCTCCAGGGTGTTGGGCCTTCCAGGATATGCATGGTAACTAAAGCCCTGCAAAATGATTGCCCATTACCAATCCCTCATTGCCTCTCAGTAAAGGGGGGGGGTAGGGTTTTGTTTCACCCTACCTGTTGAGATATTTACGGCAATCACCACTGGAGGTAGAAGGCCCTGAAATCCTTGCAACACTGACAGGACCACTCTTATTCCAGCATATAGATATGAAGAGTAGTCTCTGTCTGTTTCCAAGTTCCTTGGATCATTCTCCCTTTGAAATGCTTCCAATCCAGAAAGGAGGCTTCTGTAGTGGCTGTTGCACTCGGAGGAAGGATAACAAAGAGTCTTCCTTTGACAATCTTGTTAGTGAAGATCCACTACTTCAAGTGAATTCTGCACAGCTGAGCAACCACTATTCGGTCATGAGGACTGTCCGACAGCTTAAACTATTGGAGTCTGAATAACCATTAGAAGATGTGCATGTGGAAGCAGGCAAACTGTACAATGCCTATAGTGAAGATCTTTAACCTTAGTATTTGAACAAAGTTTCCTGGTAGAGATGGGTAACCTAGAAGGGTCTGAATAGAATTTCTGAGCATATGAACCCAGTCGGGTGTGGAGACTATGGATCTCTTGGTATCTAGATGGCATCGGATACACAGAATTTCTTAAGTGGACTGAAGATTCCCCATGCATTAAGCCAAACTCCATTCTCCTAGGGGACTTCAACTATCCCTGCATCAACTGGGAAACTTGTGCGTCCTCTAACACATAGGTTCATAGGTGTGTACTAGGCTAACGGCCCTGGAGCCTATATAAGCCTAGCCCAAGAAGATTCCCTGGCATCATGCCACCCAAAGTTGGTTTCTAGTGCCCCTATCAAGCAAGGCCACTGAAGTGATCCCAGGGATGAACTTCCTATTGCCCATCCACTCGCCAAGATTTCTCTTAAAGCGGGCCAGTGAAGTGCTCTGCTTGACGTGAATGGAAAGTTTGTTCCAGAGTATGGGTAATCTCTGGGTTAGGAACCTGTCCCTCCAGCATGTTCTGTTTATTGTGGGAATAAGGTTTAGGTCCCTGGAGTGTGTGGCATGGAAGGATTGGGATTTCTTTAGGTGTAGCATATCTAGCAGCTCTGGGTCAGACATGGCTTTGTAAGTCAAGCAGAGATCGCCTCTAAGTAGGCGATAAGAGATAGAGTATAGCTGGAGTTTTTTGAGTCTGTCCATATAGGGCATGTGTCTAAGGCCTAAGATCCTCTTAGTGAGGTATTTTTGTGGCCTTTTCGGTTGTACGTGTCTAGTGAAGTACATACCAAATGAGGCATTGTATTCTATAATAGGTCTAATGAGGGACGAGTAGAGAGGGATTATGACCTCTTTCTTCCTGGATGAAAAACCTTTTGTAATAAGATGTGCCACCTAGAAGGACTTTCTGACTACAGTGGCAATGTGGTTATCAAAGGAGAGATTACTGCAAACCCGTGTCCCCAGGTCTCTTATCAGATCTCTGTTTAGTGGGCTACCGCCTATGTAGTAGTTCATGGTCACTGAATTTTTCCCAAAGGGAATGACAATGCACTTTTTGACACTGAGCTTAAGGCCATGGTTCTGGCACCAGTCATTGGTGTCAGTGAGGCCTTTTTGTAGAATGCCTACATCAGTTGGAGAATCACTAATGGCTCCTAGTTTGCAATCATCTGCGAACTTGGTCAACCAGAGTCCCTTTGTGTTGGGTTGAACAGAGAAGTAGATGCCAAACAGGAGAGAGTCTAGAACCGATTCCTGTGGGACACCACTTGTAACTGGGTCAGTAATCAAATTTGGAGTCCGGTACTTTCACAGTGTGGGTTCTATCAGTGAGCCAACTGGCAACCCATCTTATGAAATAGGGGTTTATGCCTAGTTTAGTGAGTCTAGCTATGATTCCCGAGTAAGGGATGGTATCAAAGGCCTTGGCAAGATCTAGGTAGGCTGTGTGAACTACCTTGACCTCATCCACATATGCCCAGAAATTTCTGGACTTCATGAATACAAACTCTCTGGATCAATTGGGACATAATCCTGGACTTGGTTTTCATCACTATAGGACATTTCAAATCCCCACTCAGTGATAACTTCCCCCTAATCATATCAGACCATAAATCAGTCACATTCACGATAAGACTGAAGCTGGAAGCCTCCTCAAATACCTCAATATTCAAAGATTATGCAAAGCTAGTCTGCTATAACTGAGCGATGACTTGGCTAATTTCAACATCCTTCTCCAACATGATGGCCCCTCTGCATATGCAGAATCCGTTGCCACCAAATTCTATGCACATGTGAATAGCTGCATCTGTCCCATCAAAGCAAATACAACGCCAAATTTAACAATAACCCTTTGATGGAACCCAAATATAAACAGACTCAGCAAAAAAAGAACAAAATCACTGCATTAAATAATAAATTTAACCCTCACAATGTCAAAAATGCTCTTGCTGAACTTAACAAGGAACTCTGGTCCTTGATAAAATAACCAAAGCTTGACAGAATGTAAAAATAGTCACCCAAACAAAGGACAACCATTAGGGCATCTTTAACTATGTCAGAAACCTCAGAAGCAATGCCCAGCACTACAGAGAGCTGGTAAATTATATCACATACTCAGATCCCAAGGACATAACCATTCTACTAGTGGATAACTTTAGCTCTAATTTCACCCCCCCCCCCCCAAATTTCCAGATCACATAATCACATCTAAACCCCTCAAAACTCCTAAGAACAAGTTCTCAAAGCACATTCCAAGGTCATGAACACCACTTCTATGTGGCCAGAAAACATACCAAGCTGCTCACTGGCCAGACTGAAACAGGACCAGTCAAAACTCCCCTACACAGGTTATTCAATACTGGCCTCCAATCAGGTTTTGCGTCAAACAAATGGAGGATAGCAACAGTCATAACCCTGCATAAAGATGGGGTGTCAACAGACCCTGGTAGTTATAAAACTTTAAGTCTGACCAGCCTCATCTATAAGGCTATGGAGAGGATAATTATGGAATTAATAATAAGGCCATAGATAACCTACAAACTTTTGACCCAAGCCAGTTTGGTTTTGTCAAGGTCTCATACTGCCTTTTTAAGCTGGCCGACTTCTTAGAAAAAGATACTGAAACAATGGATGAGGGAAAAATCAGTAAACACAGCATATTTAGATCTTGCAAAGGCACTTGACATCATCTCACACTCAGGTATCATTGATAAACTCTCCCAACTATATGTTAAATCCTGTGTAATTCACTGGATAACAAACAGGCTAACAAACAGAACCCAGGAAACTAGGGTATAGCGGCTCTACATTCTCCAAAATACCTGTCACTAGAGATGTACCCCAGGATTCAGTCACTGAGCCATTCCTCTTTGGCATTTAATTCTCAGAGGTCAAAGCTAATGTTAATTGTTTATGGCTGACAAAGTTTAAAGATAAAAATAGAAATATCTTCCGCTCGAAGTTAATGCTCCTCTGTGAACAGCAATAACGAAGTATAATAAAAAGATACACAGGAGCAAAACAATGAAGGGGTACATAAAACTAGATCCCAAACACAAAGTCCACTTGTTGCTGAAATAATCCAATCTTCCAAACGAAGGGTTATAAAAGAATTTATTGATAATGTAGGTTAGCGCTTTCGCTTATTAAGCTTCTTCAGACCTTTACAAGGTCTGAAGAAGCTTAATAAGCGAAAGCGCTAACCTACATTATCAATAAATTCTTTTATAACCCTTCGTTTGGAAGATTGGATTATTTCAGCAACAAGTGGACTTTGTGTTTGGGATCTAGTTTTATGTACCCCTTCATTGTTTTGCTCCTGTGTATCTTTTTATTAAAGTTTAAAGATGACTGCAAACTTGGTGCCATTATAAACTCTCCAGAAGATACCAATATCCTCTAAGAGGGACTTTCCCTAACAAATAGCTGGTGTCTTATTATGGACTATAACTAAGTGTATAACAGTCTCCTTCAACAGGTATGAGAAAACCTGTAACAAAGCCCATGGACAGCAGATCCCTGAAAACTGATCCACTAGTTAGAGGCCTGGTAACCTATGTGGACAACAACCTGTCCTTTAATCACCATGTATCCACTATTGTAAGAAAGTCCTTTTTCATTGTGTAGCTTACAAGTTAAGGGTGTTGTACCTAAGTCCATAGATGTGGTCATGCAACTATATTTGGCACTTATTAGGCTGATCATTGAGTATAATGCCCCTGTGTTAAGTACCCGTTCAAGCACTTACAACTTGAATGACAATGCTTTGCCACCGAAAAATACATAAATAAATCAAAGGCCTAAATCACAAAAACAATGACCATCTCAAAGCCTCATCTTCCTTCTCGGTATGATACAGGTTACTGATAAGTGATCTCTGCTTTATGTACACAGCCTCAACAGACCCTGTCTCAGATCTACTGTACCATCTGCAAGTCCGGTGGTGGCATAAACACCCACTCAGGATCTTAATCTCTTCTACAACATAAATAGAACATGTCGGAGGGATAAATATGTATGTATCACAGAGAATACAGTTTTTTTGGAATTGTCTTCCTGTCCACACAAAGCAAAGTACCTCCCTTATTGTGTTCAAATGTAATCTGGACGAATGGATGGGAAACTGCAAATTCGACCATGGTTTAACACGCTTGTCCCTTATGGAAAGGGGTAACATGCAAATGTTCTACTGGCTTTGGGTTACTCATACTTAAAACTATAAAGGCTAGAAATTTCATGGGAATGCAGGATTAGGCTTTTAACGATCTTCACGGATTAATAGCTTAGTAAGTACCTGTGAAAGTGTGAATAAGTGCTTTAAAATGCACCTATTAGCCATGCATTGGTTAGAAACTCTAATTTATCTCTGTTTTATCATATCTGTAATACAGTCTGTATCTTATAGTGGGAATGTGGTCTCTGTTCTGGTGAGTGAGGTTTTACCGCTTACATCTGTGTTTTTCACCTTTATTCAATACTGTGTATTTAGACTCTGTGTATGTCTCTCTGGATTTCTTTTATCAAACATGTTCAAATCAGTCATATCAGAATCATTGATGAAGGAAGACTGGATCTGTTTTCTGCAGAGCTGATTTCTTCTCCATGATCCTTTACTGAAAGCAAAATCTTCCTTACACCATAATAACAAAACTTAACATCCACAAAGGAGTGTCAAAAAGAAATACATCAGACAACACAGGACACTGCACTTTGGTGTAGCTTACTACTGCAAAATACATTAAGTGTAAATTTTCTACTAACAGCTGACAAAGCAAAGGCAAGCAACTCTAGATCAAACTGAACACTTCTGATGGTAAGAGACACTATATAACTGCTCAACAGAAAAACAGGAGTCAAACCATTTACATTCTCTCACACATACCAATTTTTTACACTTATGTTAGTCAGCATTTCTCCAAGTGCAGCTCACACTAAACATACATGCAACCTGTCTAAATTTTCTTAAGGTCTGCTGGTATGGGCAGCATTTATATACTTGTTGTTCTGTAACTTCAGCAATACTATCAATCACATTATTAAAAAATAAAAAAAAAACACCATTATATTTCATTAGTCATTCATCGAAAGACAAGTCTCTGTGCCAATCTTATATTTATGAATTCCAGAAAAAAAACAGCATGAATCAGTGAGGAAAATGTGAGCCACTGTGGTATGAATATGACAAACTGCCAGACAGCTACTATAGTTAATACAAGCTAGACTGGCCCACTGAGAAAAAAATGCTGATCAGTAAATTCAAAGTTTTTAAAGGTAACATATCACAGACTGTGTCAGTAAAGATCTATATTTTAAGTGATCAGTAAGAAAATGTACACAAGCTAAACCTTGTTTCAAGACATTTCCTGAAAGCATAGGTGGTGCTGATCTGTTTGTGGGGTCACAGATATACAGCTGGTGGCTATGTAAACGCGAGTTTCCAGGATTTATTTCAATTGCTGCAAACCATCAAAATGTTCTGCATTACTTGAAATAACCATGCTTTGTTATCAAGCTCTTTTGCCATACAGGAACAAAGCTCCAACTAAGGCCCATGTGATCTGGGTTCAACTAGTGATCCTGACACTGGATGAGCTGGCATGACAAGGTTGCGGTTGGGGGGAGAGATTAGTGTGCATGTCTAAACATATTTTCTGTGATGGAATCTCCACTGGAGACTGAAGACTGCACAGCGGTGGTGTCATGATGGAGAAGAGGCCAAATAAGTGTGTCACAAATGGAGGCATGGGCATACCTTACATCCGTCCATTACCCATCTACCCTTGGATGCTAATGGAATGTGTGGGGAGGAATGTAGTACCTAAGTAAAACAAAACAATCCCCAACACAGATGACATACACTTATGATACTTCCATCACGCTCGACTCCTGCCCTAGTGAATGAATGGGTTTAAGTGGTTCCCACCCCGGTGAAACGAATGGGTCTACAGGTTGACCATGAGGAGAAGACATTCAGCATATGAGCGTTGAAAAGTAAAAATAAAACAAACGTGCTTTGTTACAGCAGCTAATATGCATGATCTTTTATTTCAGACTATTATTACAAAACACATAAAAATCAGTTCCATGACAGCCTTCTGTAAGGGCACTGTAGAACACAGCTATACTCACTTTGCAAGGCATGTCTTAATTAATTAGTAACTAAAGCAGGTACTGTTGTTCTAAACAATTCTGCTATGTTTGATTACAGTATTTCCCTCAGAGTCCTGTGTGAACAACCATTCAGTTTGTGACTCAGAATCTGTACCTTCTTTATCAGACTCCATATCACTCTTCAATATACTCAGATCCGTATCATGTGATCTGAAAGCCAACTTTTTGAAATTTCTGTCATAGTCCTGATTAGTTTGGTCTCGAAAAGCCATTTTATGTTTTTGGATTACAGGTGCAGCCTTCTGAATGTGATGAGCAATAACTCTGTTTCCCTGGGAATCTTGAGTGAAGAGTGCCTGGGTACTTGTATGTGTTTGAACTTCAACCCCAGAATACAGTTTTATATCCCCATTGCCCAGTTTCTGGCACACAGGTTTACCATTTACCAACCTTTCTTCAGGCCACTGTTTCAAAGGCAGTATTTTACAGGAATGTTTTTGCTTTGTTAATGGCTGTAAAACAGTAGGGAAGTTTTCTTTGTCTTCTGTAACTGTATCCTCCAATTTTACTTCAGATAAAGCTGCATTTGTTTCTTTCCATCTCAATTTTCTATTGCATATTTGCGTGGATGTCCTCAGTTTTTCACTGTTCAATAAATGTAGCTTAAAGTTTTCTATATCTGTAGTACCTACCCAAGACAATTCTTCAAAAGTGCTCAGGTTTTCTATTCTGATGTTCTCTGAAGGGGACTTGCATAGTCTGTCATGTGCTATAACTCTATAACCTTGTGAATCCTCAGTAAAGTCCGGCTCAGCAAGGCTGTTGACAAAACAAGCCATTTCAGTAATACTGTTCTCAGACCCAGTTATCTGAGGCATAGATTTAAAAGTGTTCTTAAATTCAAATGAATCTATCTGCAATGATGTTGGATAGTCATTTAATTGATTAACTGGATTTAGTTTTTTAAAGTTCAGAAAATTACTAAAACTAGAAGAACTTGGATACATCTCAGGCTCAACCAGCTTCTCAGACATGACAGGTGGACAATTATTCCCACGACTATCCATATCTGTTGGCACATGTTGCAGCTCATTGATGTCACTCTCATCAACAAGCAGCTTATTAAACCCAGACATGCAGTCAATTGCAGCACTACTGCAAGAAGAAGAAGATGAAGGTGCTGTTCCGCTTATTAGATCTGAGGCACTCAGATTACCTGAAACATAGAAAAAAGATGTGTTAATTACTTATAAATATATGTAAATTTGTGTGTATGTGTGTGTTACATCATAATGAATTCACTGTTATCTTACACTGTTGTTTTGGGTCAGTCAAAGCATTCTGCAATATACTTGCAGTATTTATAAAGCAGTGGCTAGGAATAAATGTTATCTGTCATCTAAACTGGTAGACAGGTCAGTCGTCATTTGGTGTAACACAGAATCAGCTTCTTGTTCAACTTATTCAACAGCCCTCTTATGTTAACACATCTATATGGAGCTGTACCCATTTTACTTGTCCTGTACAAGGTGTTTGACCACAAGCATTTTTATTTTTATTTTTTTCAGCCTTTATTCTTCCACCCAACCGCAGATAAAACATTTTAAACAGAAGCAAGTAAGGTCCACCAATAACAGAGTCTTCCAAGGGAAAAACAAATTAAAAGATTTTTCATACCCACTGCCTGCAAACTCTCAGCTCCAGTGGAGTTATGGCTTGTCATGATATATCATCATCCATGTAACTAACTAGATTTTTGTTATATGTGGCCCTAACCTGTCTCCTAAGTGGCTACGTGAAAGCTCACAGATATAAAGGTATGCAATGCCTCCCACCTGATGCCATGCATATTCTTCCATATGATCCATAAAGGGTTCCATGTACATGGCTTGGCAAAGACCAAACACAAGTCTCAACTACTGCTGCATGCAAAATGCCCCTCCTCTGACAGGTGTCCACAATATGACAAGTCAGAGTGCTTCCCTCTCCAAGATGGGCAAGCTATCATTAGGTACTCATTCCCATCCTCCCATTCCTGGCTCTTCCAACGCACAAGCAGTTAATCAAACTCTACTCTCCTGGGTCGTAGTCAAGGTTTTATCCCTTGAAGCAACACAGTTAGGCTTCTTCCATGAAAGGAAGTATCATGCTACTGAGCTATTTTAAAATAAGGCAAAATCAGTTTTTCTATAATGAAATTCAGCTTCCATGAAGAAGTTAGTGGCTTTTGTGTGGGCTATGAATGAGGACTGCTTAATTACAGAGCTAAATGACAAGAGAGGAATCAGTAGAAGGAAGGTCGCAATAGCTGACAAATTGACCTCAAGAGAAACAAACTAGGCTGTTCACAAAAATGTTCATGTACCTGAGGAAGAAAGGCATAGGGGCTGCATTTGGTTCTATCTGGCTAGCAGTACACCAGGCTAAGTACCTAATCCATTTACCGTTACAAGACATCCTAGTGTTGGGCTTCTTGGCCTCCTAGAGAATCTGGACCACCTCAGAGCAGACATGAACCCTGAAAAAAATGATGTTAAGCTCATCCATGTAGCCCTTTTCAGGTGCTTGGAGTCTGGGTGCACAAGGGATCATTTTTTCTAGGTTAAAAGGAGGGGTACAAAGGTTCGGAACTGGCATAGGCTGTTCAAGTGTATTTGGAACAATTGGCAGAACCATGGTTGCCATGGTCTTGGGAGTGGTTATCAATATATGATTTGCCCTTTCCTTTCTTTCTGAAAGCAGTAGAAATGAGAAAAGTGCAATGGATAGGGCAATGACACACACACACACACACACACACACACACACACACACACACACACACACACACACACACATGCGCACACACACAAACACACGCACACACACACACACACACACACACACACTTCTGTGTTACTGCACTGAGGACCTTATTTAGTCTGGATGCCACTCATGTTGATAATGTGCCCTCTCAAGTAGTCTGACAGACTACTGATCTTAGGGGATACAAATGGCCTGCAGTTGGAGGCTCTGCTCCCAGGCTAATTCTCATGTCATTATGGCTGGCATACACAGCATATAGCAATGTGTCCAGTCTTCCCTGCTGACGTACAATATCACTGTGGTGATATATGTTACTGTGATCAATGTCCCTGGGTACAGTGCCACTTCGAAAACATGCAGGGTGTGAATCATGGCCCTCATTTCTTTGGAATTTGTTACTCCATCTTTTGTACCATGCCCTTTGCACTTTCAGGTGCCCTGTGTGTACCCCTTAAACATAACACAAAGAATTTGTGGGTAAGGTTTGAATACTGTTTGAGGACACAAAAGGGCAATCTTAAATTGAAAATGAACTGTTGTGCCTACAACTTAACTACTGGAGTTACAGGGATCACCTGCCTTACTGAGAGACTGTTCTCACAGATTTTTAAGACACTACTGAATTTTCCAGATGTGGCATTTCTGGCTCAGGGAACCCTCAAAATAAAGAGGTGTAGTTTAGTGCATTTAAAAAGACTAACAGTTATGTGTTTTCTGGGTCAAGAAGGTAAACAAACTTGTAAAGAGAAATACCTTCTCTTGGGGAAAGAGCAACATGACAGTTCTAGTGCCTAGAATCACCCCTATGAATGAATGTCTTAGTAGAGGATGGTGGCGGATTGGACTTTCAAAGGTTCAAACAGACTCTCCACCATTAGGTGGCATATTGCTGGAATCCTATGTGCTCCTGTTCTGATGGCACTTTAATCAACCAGTCATCTAGGTAAGTACAGATGTGAATTCCCCTCTTTTATGTGTTTGCCAAACGCAAACACTACAGCTTAGCACTTGGTAAAAACGTAAGATGCGGTGGAGAGACTTAATGGCAACGAGGTAAACTGGTAATGTTCCTTCCCAGCCAGAATGCTGGAAAAGTGCAGTAGTGTGGGATACAGTCATCATAACAATAGATGGTCAAAGAAAGATTACTGCTGCAGAAATATTCATAACATATGGGCATTAGCTGCATGTGGGTGTCTGCCTAGCTGGCTTGACTCTTCGAGTTCTATGGACATTCTTGCATGGGATGGTTCCTCATCTAAACAGGACTGCAGTTCTGTATCCCAGGCAAAAGAGGCAACTAGCCAGCCTATGTCAATTTCAGAAATTTTTTGTCACTAAAGTTAAGGGGGGACATGGGTAGAGAAGGGGAAAGGCCCACTATTTGATTTTTCTTTCTGTGCAAACACAGGACCAAGTATATGAGAACAGTAACAGTAAACCTTTATCCACTGCATAGCTCAGATAAGGGATCACAGAAGAAGGTAGAAAGAGTAAATCAATGGTGGGGGATAACATCCCTCCTGTTGTCTCACTTCAATGAGAAAAATTGCCAAGAAAAAAATCAAAGACATATGGCATTCACCAGTTAAGAAGCTACAGAACAGTTCTCCTCCACAGGCAATAGTAAATTAGTGATTAAAGCCAGTAACTGTAAGCTCAAAACAGATATGCTGGTAAAAATACACATTCTGATAAGACTGGATAAACAAGGAAAGAAAACCAGAAAAATAGAAATTAATTTGCTGGAAGAAGCATTGGCCTGGCATCCATGGAACTAATAGAGGAAGATAGTATAGAATACAGGCAACTAAAGCTAAAAAGAGTGGACTGGCTACGCCAAAAAAAAAAAAAAGACAATGTATAAAAGGGTGATGAAAGGAAGTGGAACTTCACCAGATTATGTTAAAATCAATACTAAGAGGACGGAAGAGATAGAAGGGCTCCCCCTACTGAAATGTCAGCACTTGAAATGCAGAGTGCCAACAAGCCGGAAAAAAAAGTGATTGAAAACACAGGAGAAGAGTGAATTTCAAAAAACTCTCTTCTCTTTTAAACCTATTTTTGCTGGGGGAGAGCAAGCCCCCCCCCACACACAATATGGGCACCCCCCCGACAAAACTCATATATACTAACTCAGAGAATGCCATAACTTGGAGAAAATGTTGTATTCCAAGAAATGGCATCTCTGACTTGGTATATGCAAGTCCATTCTTTTGGCTATTCATCCTCTGTATTTCGGGACTCGATCTAACAGATCCTAACATTTCAAATGGTTACCAATAGAGGATACCCTTACTCACCATTCAACTGAGCTAACAGCAGTGCAGAAGACCAAGGCGCACTATTTATCTAGCAAATATGAAAGGGTTTTTTTTCCCCAGGAGACAAAAACATTCCCAGAGGCAATCAAACTATGTAGGAAGTGGAGAAGTATTATTATTTATTTTTACTTGACATTTGTTTACTGGAGTGGTCTGACTGGTTCTACAGAACCCGTTTTCAACAGACGCTCAGGGAAAAAAGCTCCACATACAGTAAATACAAATACAGGATAATCCAGTACAATACAAATGACATTCAAAATGCTATACAAAAATAAGATGAAAGAACATACACTATGTTACAAGATATTACAATATATACTACACATCTAAACAATTCCATAGAGTTAAAACATTACAGACAATAATCGTCACTCTCACCATATACATAGCCTATGAGTAGATAGTGTTCAAAACGAGTATGTAGGTAGTGCAATGTATGACACTGACTGTTATAGTACATGAAAAAATAAAATGGTTTCAGTAAAGAAAATAATAGCTAGAAAGTTAGTGATACAGAAAGATAGTGAGAGCGTTAAGAAGAATAAAGGCATTACAGTCTGAGCATTAGCTTAAGGATATGGGATAGAAACAGAGAAAGAGTTAGGAAAGCTTTAGGATCTTGCAGACTATGTGGGAGTGAAATGTGACAGAAGAGGAGGATGGGGCTAATGTGGAACAAGAGGAAGAGCTGAGCACTAGGCAGGCTTTATGCAGGAGCAGAGCCATGTATTTTGAGATGTTTTTTAAAGAGGCTTTGAAATGGGTTAGGCCAGGCATAGAACTGGCAGCTAGAGGCAGTGAATTCCATAGTACAGAGACAGAGTATGAATACAGGGAGTGACTGGCTTTCTTGTAGATTTCGGGATAGCTAAGGGATTTTTGTCTTCTGATCGTAGGGATCGATTTGGTGTGTAAGGTGTGACTAGACTGGCTAGTGCAGGACGGGCAGTAGGCTTGAAAATAAGGTTGTGCAAGGTGGACAGCTGAATAATGGCAAGTTGGTTGGGAGTTCAAGCCAGTTTAGTTCTAGTAGTGGTTTACAGTGGTGTGTGTGATATTTAGAGTTTGTGGCAAACTTTGAAACTCTGTTGTGCCACTGTTCCATCTTGCTTAGGTTAGAAGTTTGTAAACTAGGATAGGAGCACCGTAAAGAAGGGAGGGAAGTAAAAATGCTTTTGCAAGGGTAGTTCTGGTTGCTGCAGTAAAGAAAGTTTGTTTCTATATAACAGTCCCAGTTTTTGATAAGTTCTCTTTACATTTTGCTGTATATGGGGGTCGAATGAAAGTTTATTGTCAATGATAACTCCTAGATGTTTGGTTTCCTGCACTATTTCTATGGCTGTGTTGTCAGATGCTAGGATATTGAAATGATCAGTGACAAGGGAGATGTTTCTGGGGTGAAAAAGTACTAGTTTAGTCTTCTTTGGATTAAGACAGAGTTGGGAATTTCTTAGCCAGGATTCGACTGCGGTAAAGGACTGTTGAATTTTTTAAAGTAGTTCTGGTAGTGATTGAGCAGTAGAGATTATGGTGGAATCATCAGCGTATTGGATGAGGGTTCCAAGGTAAGAGGCAGTGTGAAAGTCGTTTGTGAAAATGTTGAAGAGTAGGGGTCCGAGGATGGAGGCTAGGGGGACTCCAGTTGGGTTATGCAGAAAGGGCGAGAGTTCATTGGAACATTTCACTGCTTGTTTACGATTCTTGAGTTAGCTCTGAAACCTTTTTACTGTGTTACCCGAGAAGCCCAAGTTAGACAGTGTTTTCAATAGTAAGAGGTGAGACACTTGTGTCAAAGGCCTTGGAGAGATCAAGAAAAAATTAAGCTGTATAGTATCCTGCATCTCTGGCCTTGCTCATGGTGTCTGTAAAGGATAATAGAGCTGTAGCTGTGCTGTGGCTGGGTCTGAAGCCATGTTGGGTTTTGGTTAAAAGATTGTTTTGCAATAGGTATTATAGTACCTGCTAATGGATATCTCTCAAGAATTTTGGATATGGGTGACTAGATGGATACAAAACAGAAAGTGGATGGCTCAGAAGAGTTGCCTCTTTAATGGATGGGGGTGATGTGAGATTGCTTCCATATGATAGGTATTTCTGATTCGGATAAAGACCTATTTATAAGGATACTGACTGGGTAGGTGATTGAGTTGGCAGCCAGATTGAGGTAGTGTGGTGGAAGATTATCAATGGAGGTGGAGCAGGGTTTTAGTTTTTGAAGCAGTTTCTTATTGGTGTCAGTGGGTATGGGCTGAAATGAGAATAGGGTTCGTATGACATTTTGTTGAGTATGGGGATTATTAATGACAGGGTTAGAAGCAGTTGATGGTCTAGGGTTGGAGTCCGAATAGGTTGAAGGGTGGAGGGATCCAGCATTAGGGGTGTTAGTTAGTAGGTCTGATATTGATTTTATGAATTGCTTGTTAAAGTTATCAGCTATTTGTGAAGGAGGGGTATCAGGTGATATGGTGTGCTCTCTGTTTGTTCCAGGGTTAAGTAGAGAAGATATGGAATGCCAAAATTTATTGAGGTTGATTTTATGCTGGAGTTGAAGCTGAGAATAGTATGACTTCTTATCTCTGTTGATTAGTTTTGTCACTTTGTTTTGTAGTGTTTTGAAAGTAAGCTGATTTTGTTCATTTTTGTTTAGTTTCCAGGTCATCTAGGCTAGGTCCCTTTGCTTCATCAGGTGTTTACGTTCCTTAGAGAGCCATGGTGCTCTTTTTGATTCTTTTCAAACAAATGGGAGCTAGGGTATTTATCAAAGTATAGTACAGCATCATTAAATCCGCGGTGGTGGTGCTGCGGTAGCGTTGTCGCCTCACAGTAAGACGCTGACCGGTTCGACTCTCAGCTAGAGCGTCTTCTGCATGGAGACATGCGTGAATGGGCGTACCTTCGTTGAAGGTTGTGCGTTAGGGCTGGCAACTCAGCACGTAAAAATCAACTGCCAATCATTAGCGGATCGGAGTTCCACTGTGGCGACCCCTAACCGGGAAAAGCCGAAAGACATTACTACTAGTACAGCATCATTAAGGGGTAGTCATTTAAGGGGTGTCCAGTCTATCTCATGTAGGAGATTACTGAATTTATGCTGACAAAAATTAGTTGAGTTCTTAACTGATTTTGCAGTGTGTACTCTTAGTTGTTGGGAGTTTGTTCTATGAGAATAAGCTGGCAGATGATCGCTCAGAGAGCTAGACAGTGTACCGGAAGAAGGGTAATTGGCAGGGTGGGATACTAGGATCAAGTCTAGGGTGGACTGGCAGGTAAGATCTTTGCTGTATCTTGTTGGAGAATTGATACGTTGAGAAAAAACATACAGATTTATACTATTTGTGGGGGAGTTGGAAGCTATGTTTTGCCAATCTATATTTACATCTCCTAAGATTATTGTTTGGGATGTCCAGGATAAAGTATTTTCCAACACTGGTATATTGTGACCTGGTGAGATATATATTACTATTATGAAAATCATTTTTTGATGTGTTGAGGTTCAAAAAAGAGATTACAACCTCAGCATTAGAAAAGATGGGTATATTACTGGTGTAGGGTATGATGTTGAACGTAGAGGGATATGGAAGAGCTATCCCCCCCCCCCCCTTTTTAGCTCTATCTCTTCTAGTTATTGCAAAGTCTGGAGGTATTACTTCAGAGACTTTAACACTGGGATGTAGCCATGTTTTGGTAAGGGCTAGTATGTCAGGTTTATTTTGATCAATCCAGGCATGCAGTAGGGCTATTTTATTAGATATACTTCTAAGGTTCAGTGCAAGTATGTTTAAGTCTTTGGGGTTACTCTTGTGGTTAAGATTAAAGGATGGGCTTGAGTTAGGATGTATGTCTTCACATTTGAGAAGATAGGTAATAAGGAATGAGTACCATGGGAGTTGTTTTTTATTAATAGGTGATGGTGTCAAGTATGGCCAAGATCCACAGCAAAAGGATTCAGGCACCTAAAGTGGAAGGGAGAGGGAGAGAGAGAGAGACAGAGAGGAAGGCTTCACAAGAGAAGAAAATGGCTGAAAGAATTCCATTGAAACCCTTTTCAGTCTTCAAGATGACAGAGGACAGGTAGAAGGAAGCACAAGCCCTTTCAAAACAATTCTGTAAATTGGGTAAGCCTTTTTCTACCAAACCAGAAGGAAATTTGTAGTATTTGCTGCAGAAGGTGCTAATGGATTTCATGTGGAAAGAAAAATACTTAAGATGAGCTGGGATAAATTAACAGTTCCTGTGGAACTGGGTGGATAGGTGGCAGGATTACCAAATTTGCAAGGTTACTACAGGGAAGCACAACTAAGATTAGTATACTTAGCTCATTCAGTGCAATAGAATGCTAAATGGAAGCACTCTGTGTAACACAAAGCAAGTATAATGACAAAACTTTCACACTGGGAATGTGGTCACAACCCATAATGAATACAGATTAAAAAATAACATATATATGTATTTTGTTCAAGATAGGAATGACTGAATTAATGGCACAAGAGTTGAAACCATGGAGAAATGTGATATCCCCTGCTGGATTACTGGAACATACTAAGTAAAGGTATAAAGTGACTAGGGTATGGTTCAAGAATGCTACAGAACCAAGATTTCTGGAAGCATCCAAAAGAAGTTGGGATAATACTCTTCTGGGGTGATGCAAAGGAAAAGTACAGATTGAAAAGAGGACACTTTCTATGGTTCCAGGTATTGGTATCCAGACTAAAGAACATAGAGAAGCAAAGGAGAGAAAAACTTAATGCCAGTATTAGCTAAAATACTAACAGAAACCAGAACATTGGAAGCACAATCAAATTAAAAATTTTCATGGAGCGGCTCAAGGGTGGGTAGTCCAATGTTTGCCAACACCTGGAAAATCGGGATTATTATGGTTTTCTCCCTGCTACTTTATAACGCTACTCTATACATACAAAAGATTTGTGGGTAGGTGCTGGATTTGTAGTAGGGTTCATGGATGCCACTCTTTTTAAACTAATTTCTTCACTAAATAGGACATCTACTAACAATAAGATTAATATCATGACAAGTCTCATCAAATCACTTTCCATAAAACCACATGAACAACACTATTTTACACTTGATCTTTAAGCAATAATAATTAAAGTTAACTCTTGAAATATAAATGGTCTTCATGAAAATAAAAAAAAAAAAGAAACTGATTATGCACCTAATTTACTAGGACAAAACTATCATTTTCTATCTACAAGAGACACACCTGACAAATGACCAATGAGACAATGACAGGAAAAGAAACTGGATCAAACAGATATCAGCTGGAAATAATCTTTCATCAAAAGGTACGGGTCTATATTAAAATCTCAAAGTCTGACAATATCGAATACAATATTGTCGACACGAGAATACTGAAAGTGCACTACATCGAATGTTTAAACGGAAAATCTCCATAGGGGGAGATTTCCGTTTATTTCAATATAGTGCGTTCTCGGAGTTGGTATATTTAAGTAGGGGGGTGTAGGGGGCTTGCCCCCCTGCCTACACACTATTTTTTTTTTTTTTTAATTTAGTATTTTATTTTTGGTTTCAATGGTTTAAGACTTTGATTACTAAAGTTTGATTTTTAGTGATTCGAAGTTTTAAACCTTCGAGATTATAATATAGACCCAAAAGGTACTGCCATCTTAATCAAAAATACTTCCCTGGGGAAATCTTAACCACTAAATCTGACACCAATGGCCAGTGGTGTCTATTTGCCTGTTCTTACCCCCAATTAAATTGCCCTATACTATTTCTAAACATATATAGTCCATGCACAAACCAGCATCTATTTGTTTATGAAATTTACAATATATTACTACAATATACCAATCATTACTTTATTATAGGAGGCGACTGAAATGTGCTTATTGACCCCTTAAACGATAGCTCAAATAAAAATAGGAAACAACCCCCCCCCCCCCAATTAACTGCATCCTTCCATGACCTGATAAATAATTTCAATTTAACTGACCCATTCCAAATATTTGATCATGATAGAGTGTTGTTGTTTGTCTTTTGGCTTTTCCCGGTTAGTCGTCGCCACAGCGGAACTCCAGTCCGCTAATGATTGGCAGTTGGTTTTTATGGTGTCGAGCTGCCAGCCCGACACCCAACCTTCAATGAAGCCACGCCCATTCAATGCATGTCTTTCGAACGTCCACTCGACCGCGGGGAGGACATGCAGACTCCACGCAGAAGGCACTCCCAACTCAAGCCGAGAATCGAACAGGAGAGCCTCTTGCTGTGAGGTAACAATGCTACTGCTGTACCACCACCGAATGATCATGATAGAGTAGCCGACAAATAAACTTACTTCTCGGCATGTCATAAAGTCTGGTTTAGAATTGACTTTTTCCTAATCTCAGTAGTTTTTTCAAATAAAATCAATAAATTTGCCCTTGAGGCAAGATCAATCTGAGATCACTGTAATGTATCCTTAAGTATCAATCCATCAATCCAACACACCACCATAACTGCAATGGAAACAGCCTCACATGGACGCTAAATATTAATATCCTTAAAAAAGAAAATGTTATAAATGAAATTAACCAATATCTTAAACAGTTTGAGCTTGAATCCTCTGTGTGTTCTATCCCGTATTATGTTCAATGGGCTGCCGCCAAATCCGTTATCAGGGAGATACTTATTCAAAAAGCATCCTTATATAAAAACATGGACCAAGTTATATCACTGACCTCGCCAAAGAGTATACAGAGATTGATTTACAACTCCAAAACAAATACTCTCTAGACCTAGAAAATAAACTACACGAGACTCAAAAAAATATATACTCATTTCATCAACAAAACCAATCCTTAGTCGAACTAAGACTCTTGCACAGATACTCGGAATGGGCACAAACCCCCTCTAGAACACTAGCCAAATTAATAAACATCAAAGATGGACCAAACTATACATCAGAAATAAACTACAAAGGTAAAACCCTATGGAATAACTTTGACATTATTAATTCCTTCACAGAATTTTTTTGCGAAATATATAACCCTCAAAATCAAACTCACCATGATATCTATAAAGAATTCCTAGACAAGTTATCTTTTCCCAAACGAAACCATGCCCAACATAACTTACTAGCTAGTCCTTTCTCACTGAATGAAATAAAATTAGCTAACAAGAAGCTCAAACCCAACAAGGTGCCAGGACCAGATGGCTTTACAGCAGAATTTTACCAAACTCAATGATCAACTTACTAAAATTCTTCATAATCTATACAACTACATAATTCTTAGGGGGGATCACTGATAAATATATGAATAACTCTAAAACAATTCTCATCTTGAAACCTAACTCTGACAAGTCTAACCCTCTTGGTTACACACCCATTGCTCTTATCAATATAGATATTAAAATTCTGATGTCTATTCTAGCAAGCAGAATACAGAAAGTCCTGGCTCAAATCATCTCCCCTGAACAATTAGATTTTTATGAAACAAAGACAACTTTGTGACAACACCCTCACTTTAGATACAACTATGTTATTTCTAAAAAATGACAAACACCCGAGATACACACTCACGCTAGATGCCACCAAAGCCTCTGATAATGTACACTTGAATTTCCTAGATTTAACCATGCAACACTTCAACTTCCCTGAATATATTATTAGCACAATAAAAATGCTATCTAACAATGCTACTACCTCTTTATACATAAATAAAACAATGTCCCACCCTATCAAAATTACTAATGGAAGTAGACAGGGTTGCCCCCTTTCACCATACCTTTTTAATATTTATCTTGAACCTCTCCTACTACTTATCAACCAAAAAAACCTATCATCACATACTGAGAGTTTTCAAGATTAAAATAAAATCCTCAGCATTTGCAGATGATTTAATTATTTACTTTGAGCTTCCGAATAGTGATCTGCACAAAATTCGTAAATCAATAAGCCTCTTTTCTATTGCTGCAAATTACAAACTAAATCCCTCAAAATCTTCTATTTTTCCATTAAATCCTTGCAGTCACTTAGAATCATACCCCCCCCCCCCTGTCTGACATACCAGTCACAATTAAGTACCTAGGAATAACCTTTATGCACACACACCAGATTTGCTTAAGTCTGGGAAAAGATAAGATAAACAATTACCTATCCAGGTGGAAAAACATCAATTTATCCTTACTGTCAAAAACTGCTATTGTTAACATGAGCATTCTGCCTAGGATATTATTTCATCTAAACTCCATAAACTTAAATATATCCAAAAACTTTTTCAATAAAATGGAAACTACCACCTCAAAATTCCTTTGGTTCTCTAAATCAACCAGAATTTTTTTTACAAAAAAACTAATAATACCAAAAGAAAAAGGGTGGACTGAGCCTCCTCGATTTCAATCTTTACTATAACATAATAAATGCAAGCCGCTTAATCCAAATCGCGAGCTATGAACCATCTGCAGATACATGGACCCCAACCTGGGTAAAAATCTGGCACAATTATCTACAATCCCTCAAATTAAACTCTCAGTCTATCCCATACATAATGCTTGATAATAACCTCATATCTAAAATTCTACCTGCATTAAAAAATAAAATAAATATTTTTCATGCATTGTTGCGATCTCTCAATCTACAAGATACTCTCCTTTTTCTCCAACCAATTAATCTAAACCCAAATATTAAAGTCAATAATAAAATGATAGACTTAACCAACTTTCCCCCAATTAAAAATGCCACAGTATGGCAATTTCACCACCTTCCGAACTTCACACTTTGCTGCAGTTAAAGGACACTTCAGGGCTCCAAGTAAATATGACCCCATGTTAAGACAACTTAAATATTTAATAAAATTAAAATTTGCAAACATCAAAGTAAATGAGCAGGAAGTAACCCTAACATAATCAATTATCAAAACCCTTTCCCTCAAGAACAAAATATCGCTTGCTTACAAGCTTTTAATTAACATCAAATATCAATCATCGATCCTATACTCCAAATATTGGGATGACATACATTGTGAAATCCCAACTAATTCCAAATATGAAGCAATACGCAACACTTTAAATCTAACCCCTTTTAAGAATCTAGTCTATACCCAGTTTATGATTAATAATAACTCATACTACACTCCTGCAGTCCTATTGATATTTGGGTACAACAAAAATCTATCCAGTCCTTTCTGCTCCATCCAGCATGCAGATATACTGCACATCTTTTGGAGTTGTAAAAATATATGTAAACTTTGGTGTTCCCACAGGATTCAACTCATCATGTGATCCTAAGATGGTTATCCAGAAGGGAGTTGTGCGAGAAAACTCTCTGCACTTATCTACATCAGAAATGGGGTCTCTGGGTCTTCAGCTTGTGGATGGATTCCCAGGCAACCCTTCACCTTCTGGAATGAGCTCATGCATGCTCCTTTGCAAAAGCAAGTATTCAACACCTATACACTGGATAAGAGGGAGTTCAGGAGGGCAAGGGCTTGGCATCAGGCCATTTCTTTTCTTTTTTTTTTCAGGTCTAATCTTTGTACTGGTCTTTTTTTTTTTACTTACCAAAACAGATGTATTTTCATCTATACATATGTACCAGTATATATATACATTTTCAAAAATCCCAACATACATAAGACAGAAAAATATAAATTGGCACTAACTTTAACTTAACGTTAGATACAGTTTTGAAACCCCAAGGACAACATCCAGACTGCTGCACTGTTATGGGTTTGAATTTCTCAGTCTATCTTTACTTGTTAGTACTTCTAAATCAAATAACTCTCCCTTTTTAAAAAAAAAAATGATATCAAGGCTCAATGAGATACATACGTGAGTGACTGACTATCCATTTTAGTGGAACCAAATAGTAACTATATTTGCCCCTAGATTACATTCCCACCACTGACAGGAGAACCCCCCTCCAATGTTTCTCCTTACTAATGAAAGCATTCTTTTCAAACTTCCAGATGCCTACTACAATACCCTGCCTTCTAACCCTTCAGCTTGTCAACCATGTCTATGATCTCCAGAGTATTTGGTGGGGTCTTAGATTTCCATTTCTTAGTAATAGCTTTCTTAGCTATCAGTACTATAATCTATAGTATTTTCATCTGCCCTCTATATCTGGAGGCATACCAAGGAGAAATAGTACCTTTGTTAGTCTAATTTCCTCTGTAGATTTTTGGATGACAATTTTATTTGTGGAACGGACTGGAATCAGGTATTAGGTTTGTTTTTAACAATACTACCAAGTTTTTGAACTTCACCTCAGCATATGACAAGGTAAAGATTAACTGTTTAGTCACACTAACTTCACACACTACAATGGGATTTAAGGCCAATATTTATAGGAAATCGACATTTTGTAATTCATATTTACATTTTTCAAGTTGTCATCCCCTAACCCAGAAGAAAAGTCTTGTGAAAGGTCAATGTATAGGGGGTGATAAGAATGACCTGGAAAAAGATATTATGGGTGAACTTGAGGTACTTATGGACATATTTACCACTAGGGGTATCCTGCCAATTTGGTCAAGGACATTAGTAAGCAGGTATCTAATGAGCGGATTGGCAAGTATAAACCCTTATTGGGAATAGGACTTGATAAGAGTGGAGAAACAAGAGTTTAAGTGGGGTATGAGCATACTTTAATTATTTAGTATAACAACTTCTCCATTGAAATTAAAATATTGTTTGGAAGAATTGGAATATTTTTAAACCTAACCCTGTACTTCATAGAATGTTAAGACCTGAGCCTGTCTTTATATTCAAGATGGCCCCTAATTTTAAAAACACATTTGAAAACAACAACACTGATAGGGGTAGTAACAGACAAAAAGGAAGTACCACCCAGTGCAGGTTTTGCAATCAATGTCACTATATACTGCAAGATGAATATGTATTATTAGATAATATTTTAAAATCTAAAAGGTTTTTTTTTGTACAAAGGGAATTGTTTATCTAAGGGGGTGGTTTTCATTGCTAAATGTTCAGACTGCCCCACTTTTATGTGGGCAAAACTGAACAGTGTTTTAGAATAAGAACATATGAACATTTGTACAACATAAAAAAAAAATGAAACTAATGTTTTATACAAACACATCTTAGGTTGTTCATTTATTAAAAATTTTTACTTCAGAATTCTGGAACAAGTTTCTCAGAACCCACGTGGAGGGGAGTGGAAGAATTTATTGGAAATCGGTGAAGTAGTATAGCAACTTAGGTTAAGTGCCACTTTCCCCTGGTTTGAATGAACACACCTTTATTACACTCATTTTATATATAAAGGCCAGGGAATTATAGTCTTTCATCTAATATTTAACATTTTATTATTTTAACATGTCTTATAAAATTGTATACAATTTTAGAGATTTGTAGTAATAAATTAATTTCTATTGTAATACAAGTTGGCACTCTACTTTTACTCTCATTTTGGCCAGCAGCTGTTTTAGTAGTTTAACTGTTTTTATATGGTTTTGTGTGTGTGGTGGCTTTAAGAATCAAAGATTACTTTAATTGCTTAATGGTTTAATTTATCATCCAATGGATTTGGGACACAGTATTTAAAGCACTGTATGCTTAGGTTTGTTTTATTTCTGATGAAGTCCCCTGTTGTGGGACGAAAGCACTCAATAAATTATTACTTTTGAATCCTGTTTTGTGGAACTTCCTTCAAAGCGTTATCAATTTTTGGTTATTAGTTGTTTCATATAATGCCTAACCTTCTGTTTTGTGAAATATATGAAAATACTTTGTATGAAAGACGTGAATTCAGTAATAGGAACTCAGAGAATTTACATATTAATCACCAAGATACAATAACTGGGCTAGACAAGATAGAAAATATATTTCACAGGAACATGCGCATTTAATTGAGAACTTTGACTCACATCAAATAACTAATTTAGATCATGTACCAGTAATAATTACCAAGATAAAAATGCAGGGTAATGAAATAATGATAAGACACTAGTGCTTCCCCACCTACCTGTTAAAAAGGAGAGGGATTTAAGGAATGGGTTGTGAAAACTATCTGGGAGTTACTAGGGAAGATAGAAGCTACTCCAGAAGTTATAGCTAGTGAGTGAGATAAAATGGAGTTTAACAATATTGTAGAAATAAAAGGAAAAGAGATATGGTTAAGGAATAATAAGAATTATCGAGAGGAGCTGAAAAAGCAGTATTACAAAATAAGGGTAATCTCGCAGAACAAGAAGAGGTGCAATTGCAGAATGCTAAACAGAAAATAAGGGATTACCCTGATAATATGCATGGCTTAGAAATACTGCTATTAAGCAAATGTGTTTTGATAACTCCAGAGAACAAATAATTTTGGCACAACAACTTAGGGAACAGAAAATAGAAAGTGTTGTTGCCAAACGTAGGAAGCCTATAACAAGAAAAAAAAAGATTCCATACTGGTAGAAAATATATATACAAATTTTCATAAGAGTTTCAAAAAACAGAGTACTGGGGAAATCGAGAAAAAGCACAAATGGAAATATTTATGGAAGACTTAAATATACCAGTGTTTGAGGTAGATGAGGCTCAACAACTAACAGGCAAGACAGGAGCAGAGGAGATAAAAATAGTGATGTATAACCAATCTGCAGGAAATTCTCCAGGAATAGATGGTATTCCAGTGGAAGTTTACAAGCTAGGATGGAAGAAAGTGATAAAGATCTAAAAAGGTTTTGTTTAACAGTATTTTAAAAGGGGGGGGGGGCACCAACATCCTGGAAACAAAAGCTGTGGTGACTGTAATACTTAAATATGGTAAAGACCCATCTGATCCAACTTTATAAAAGCCCATTTCAGTTTTAAACCATGATTATAAAGTGCTTATGTCTATAAAGGCAAAAAGAATGGCAAAGATGGTGCCAAAATTGACAGATATGGACCACAGTGGTTTTGTGAAGGGGAGATACACATTTGACAATATTAACAGAACAATGTCGATCCAGAGGGAAGAAGAAAATACTGCTGTTATTGGCTGGTCTTGATGCACAGAAAGCATTCTACAGAGTGAGCTGGGATTTTATGAGTAGGAGCAATGGAAGCATTTGCATTTCCTGCTACAATAATAAGGATAATTAGAATGATATATGAGAGATCGGAGGCAAAAATCAAAGTGGGAATATTCTTCACTAATGCATTGTCTCTCGTCAGAGGAACCAGGCAGGGTTGTCCTTTTCCCCCCTATATTACTTAATTTATATTTAGAACCATTGGCAAAGAAAATAAGGAAATAAAAACAGAATGGACAAATACCTAGCACCAGATGATAAAAACAAAATAAAAACAAGAAAAAATATGAAACTCACTATGTCGTTCCCTCAAACCAGCACTTTATTACACCCAGAGAGAGCACTTTTGTCTATTCACATTCAGACTTCTTCAAACTCTGACTACAAGATAAAACTCAACTCATAAAATAGAAAAAAATCATGGCATCATCTAAAACACATTTACTCAAATCCTTATTTTAAAATTACTTCAAGTAAACCACAGGACACATCCAATAATTTCCGATCTTTAAAATAATTTACTGTACTTTGCCTTAAGCCTCTGTTTATTTAAAACACATTTAAAATGAATATGGTCATTCAAGACTGAAGAATTTCTGGCATTTAATCTTATTTGCCACTCACATTTATTTATTTATTTTACAGTTTGTTTACCGGGATAGTTCACAGAATCAAGAAGAGCCCATTTTCAATGGAGTACCTGAAATACCTTCTCTTGCTTACTTTGAATAAGCTTAAACTGTTTTTTTTTTTAACTGTTTGTTGCATTATATATTATCTGCACTTAAAGTTTCATTTAGTTGAAAATTGGTCGAAAGTTGTTTGTTAAATTTAACTGTTGAGGCTGCCCACTAAAGTGTGCTAGCCTGTGTAACTGATTTATTACTGTTTCCTGCATTTCTGTGTGCTTTCTATCTCAAAAACAAAAAAAACAAAAAATATCCTTGTTTTCCCGCCTCACCTCGACTGGTTTAGACCAGTATACAGGCTTTGCTGTATTCTGGGCTGTGGTGTAGTTCCTGTGTTGTCCATTGCCTTACTTGGATAGAAGGAAGTTTCTTTGCTCACCCCCTATCTGTCTCTGAAGGAGTGACCTCAGCACAAGAGCTTGTAGTAATTGGTTGTTTTGGACCATTTCTAGCTCTTTTGAAGTTCCCTGTTTAAAATCCGCCTCTGAGCGTTTTTTTTCTGGCTATACTACTCAGAAACAGCTCCTTGTGGTCCTGCAGAGTGGTCTTAGCAGCAGAGAACTGAGAAAAGCGACTACTTTCCTGATTTAAGTATTTTTTGCTGTTTTTTACCTGAAATACCTTCTCTTGCTTACTTTGAACAAGCTTAAACTGTTTTTTTAACTGTTTGTTGCATTATATATTATCTGCACTTAAAGTTTCATTTAGTCGAAAATTGGTCGAAAGTTGTTTGTTGTTTGTTAAACTTAACTGTTGAGGCTGCCCACTAAAGTGTGCTAGCCTGTGTAACTGATTTATTACTGTTTCCTGCATTTCTGTGTGCTTTCTATATCAAAAAAAAAAAAAAAAAAAAAAAAAAAAAAATATCTTTGTTTTCCCGCCTCTCCTCGACTAGTTTAGACCAGTATACAGGCTTTGCTGTATTCTGGGCTGTGGTGTAGTTCATGTGTTGTCCATTGCCTTACTTGGATAGAAGGAAGTTTCTTTGCTCACCAGTGGGAGTGGGGAGCCTTGAGCAGCCTATCTGTCCCTGAAGGAGTGACCTCAGCACAAGAGCTTGTAGTAATTGGTTGTTTTGGACCATTTCTAGCTCTTTTGAAGTTCCCTGTTTAAAATCCACCTCTGAGCGTTTTTTTCTGGCTATACTACTCAGAAACAGCTCCTCGTGGTCCTGCAGAATGGTCCTAGCAGCAGAGAACTGAGAAAAGCGACTACTTTCCTGATTTAAGTATTTTTTGCTGTTTTTTTTACCTGAAATACCTTCTTTTGCTTACTTTGAACAAGCTTAAACTGTTTTTTTAACTGTTTGTTGCATTATATATTATCTGCACTTACAGTTTCATTTAGTCGAAAATTGGTCGAAAGTTGTTTGTTGTTTGTTAAACTTAAACATAACTCAAAAAATACCTGTACCAAGCTAAACCTGTCATCTATCGTCAAATACGTAAAAAAATAAACTTTAACCCACTCACATTCATCTCATCCCTCAAAGAATGTAACTGGCATGCTCTAAAGTACCTCAGTCTAGATGACGCAGTTGAATCTTTTAATACTACCTTCCTGAACATCCTTAATTACCATGCCCTCATAAGATTTTCCAGAACCAAAGCACAACCCTCCCCATGGCTACAAAAAACCACTAAGTCAGAAATGAAAAACAGGGATAAAGCCTGGGAGCACTGGCGCAAAACCAAAACCCCCGCAGCTAGACAGAAATTCCTAGAACTACATAATAGAGTCAAAAAGCTAATAAAACGGGACAAATTCCAATACTACCAGTCTGCCCTAGACTCCTCACAACACAGCCCCAAACAATTCTGGTCCTCCATAAACTCCATCCTCCACCCAGGTAAAGTCAGTACCCCTTCTCCTAACATCCTTTACTCCTCAGAAAATATTGCTACCTCATTCAACACACACTTCACCGAAACCATACTATCACTAGCTAAACAACACAACCCCCCTCCAACCCACACCTTCAACTAGTCATCTCCCCACTGCCTTCTCTTTTTCTCCTGTACCTACCTCCAACATAAAAAAACTCTTAACTAAACTGAAACCCACCAAATTAGCAGCAGACAACCTCCCAAGTGAATACCTACAAATCGCAGCTGATGCTCTGGCCTACCCAGTATCCATCTTGATTAACTGATCTCTGTCAGAAAGTTACGTTCCCACATTGTGGAAAGTCTCACATATAATTCCCCTCCACAAAGGCAGACCCTCTGCAGAACTAACCAATTACCGCCCCATAGCTATTCTCTCTCCTCTCCAAAATACTAGAGAGATACATACACTCTCAGGTCTCACACTACCTCCTTACTAACAACCTCCTTTCCAGTACTCAGCATGGTTTCCGACCAAACCATAGCACCACCACTGCCTTACTCTCCTTTACTAACACTATCCTTCAGCATAAAAACAATGGCTATCTCTCCTCTGCTACTTTCCTAGACCTATCTAAAGCATTTGACATGGTCCCACACAAACAACTTATCTCTGTCCTCAATAACCTATCCTTCTCACAGTCAGTCACCAACTGGTTTCAGAGTTACCTGTCTGACCGCCAACAATCCGTTGTATGGCAGAATGACATATCTCCCCAACTATCTGTCCCCATAGGGGTTCCCCAAGGATCCATCCTTGGACCCCTACTTTTCTCTGTTTACACCAGTAATCTAGCCTCTGCCACCAAACATGGCACACTCATCCAATACGCAGATGACTCTACCATCATCTGCTCAGCCCAGTCCCTACCCAAACTGCAAAAAGTCACACAGGAAGCCTTTTCCTCTGTTGAAACATGGTTATCCGATGCCCAATTAATACTCAACCCAAACAAAACTAAACTACTCATCTTCCAACCCACCAAACATACTCAAAACAACTCTCACTTTAACATCACAGCAAAAGACAACACCACTATATACCCAACTGAACACACCAAATTGCTAGGAGTGGAAATAGACAATAAACTAAAATTTGACATTCACATATCCATGACCATAAAAAAAGTCCACAAAAATCTAGGAGCATTATACAGAAATAAACAATTTCTCACCAAAGCAGCAAAGATTTCAATAGCAAATTCCCACCTTATCTCCACCCTACTTTATGCCTCTCCAGTATATACCAACCTAAGGCAATGTGATCTAAACAAGCTAGAGACCTGCTACAACAAAATCACAAAATTCGCCACAGGGGCATCCAACCGTAGTCACCACTGTCTCTCACTTGCTGAACTGGGCTGGCTTGAACTCCCTCACCTCCTTCAGTGGTATCAACTCTCACTCACCCACAAACTAGTAAACCATCCACTAAATGTCCCATCCCTCCAGAATCTACTCCAACCCTATCGCACCACCAGACCACTAAGATCCAGCAACAAAAATCACTTGCAGATCAATAAAGCCAATAACTCTGCTGGTGAAGCACTATTCTCTTGCGCCATAGCCAAATTATGGAACTCACTCCCACCCACAATTACCTCCGTACCATCATGCACCAACTTCAAAACTTTATTAAAAGCGCACCTAAAAACATGCTGGCTATGCCCTTGCAACTCCCACTCTAATATCATCCACCCCATCCAACTACTACCTTTCTTTCACCTCCACTAACTACCTTGATGATAGCAAGCTCAGATGCTCATAAGCCTAGTACTTATTATACAGCAGGAACTTCTCATTGTTACATTTGTTAATGCCTGTTATGTACTTCACAGATAAAGATTCTAGTTGTCTACTGATGTACTATGTTCTTCATCTGTAAATATGTTGTAAGTAATTTCTATGTTAAATTGTTAATCACTATGTAATCCAATGTAACTACTGTTTGTTTATTTTTCTGTGGAGCTTTTCTCCCCGGGCCTCCGCTGAAAATGGACCCACGTCCAGTCGGACACTCCCGGTCAACAAATTTAAATAAATAAATAAATAAATAAAAATAAATAAATTAACTGTTGAGGCTGCCCACTAAAGTGTGCTAGCCTGTGTAACTGATTTATTACTGTTTCCTGCATTTCTGTGTGCTTTCTATCTCAAAAACAAAACAAAAAAAATGTCCTTGTTTTCCCGCCTCTCCTCGACTAGTTTAGACCAGTATACAGGCTTTGCTGTATTCTGGGCTGTGGTGTAGTTCCTGTGTTGTCCATTGCCTTACTTGGATAGAAGGAAGTTTCTTTGCTCACCAGTGGGAGTGGGGAGCCTTGAGCAGCCTGTCACTGAAGGAGTGACCTCAGCACAAGAGCTTGTAGTAATTGGTTGTTTTGGACCATTTCTAGCTCTTTTTAAGTTCCCTGTTTAAAATCCGCGTTTGCACGGCTTTGCGCATAGCGCAGTGCCGGTTAAACAAGGTTAAACTTTTTCTGGCTCCGCCAAGTGTGCTCTTCAAATTTTCCCATAAGAAAGCTCTACTCTTATAAAAATCAGTCTACTCGCTTTATTATAAGCCTAGCACTTGTTCTCAAAACCTCTCTTCTAAGTAAGCACTCGCTAACTAAAGTAAGCACTACATCCACCTACCACCCCTGTGAGTACCCACTTCCCTTAAAGGCACAGCACTCCCTTATAATATTCTAGCATGTCGAGTGGTAGTTTACTAGCATCCTCTCCGGTTCAGATGGTTAATCTGGGAATCTTGAGACAATGCTACAATTGTCTCATGTACACAGACAACCCTCTCCTCCTCCCAACAAATACATGTGAGAGATGCAACTATATAGCCAAACTGGAGGCTGAACTCTCTCAACTCAGGACTGGCAAGACCAGACAGGAGGAGAAGATAACCACACACACACCAAACCCAGTCCCACATAGACCTACCACAACTGCAAACCAAACACATAACAACACAAAGACATACTCGGAGGCTGTAACAAAAAACTTACCAAAACAACAGAGGCTCCCAAAGCAGACACCCAAAAATCCACCACCTCAAAACATAACACATGCAACACATACTTCAATAAATCAATGTGTCAAACAATCACAGCCCTTAAGGCCAAACACCATGCCTGATACACTAGTAATAGGTGACTCTATAGTCAGACACACTGACGTTCCACTTACTAGGCTGAACAAGGAGAGGGTAACGGTGAGCTGCCTATCGGGAGCTAGGATCTGCCACATAACACATGCACTCAGGTCACTCCAAAGCAAGTACAAATATGACTCCGTCATTGTCCATGCCGGCGTGAATGACCTGAGACGTACCTCCCTGGACTACATGAAAAGAGACATAGAGGAGCTCTCTGATTATGTAGCCCAGGCTGGTATGACCCTGACCCTGAGCAGCATCTTGCCCTCACCAAAAATGATGCCACAATACAAAGACAAGATGATCAGCTTTAATAATTGGCTCAAATACTGGTGTCTTTCTAGGGGGATCCAGTGTCTGTCTGCTTGGGTTGACATGCTGGACAAGCCACGCTGCTTCGCAAGGGACGGCTTGCATCTGTCACCACTGGGCTTCTGGATATTGGCTAAGGCTCTTGCCACCTCCATAGTGCCTTTTTTAGGCAAGGCTCAAAAGACAAACCCACCTCCTTAGAAAACAAAAATGGAAAAAAATTAAGGGTAATGCTGCTCAACGCCAGAAGTCTAAATCTCAAGATGCAGGCTCTCGAAGCACTCCTCAGTATGGAGAACATCGATGTCTGTGCAGTAACTGAAACCTGTTTCAAGGCTCCTGAGAGCACCCCACCGCTACCAGGCTATACCTCGTATCATGCTTTTCAGCCCCAAAACTTGGGCCAAACCAAAAAGGGAGGGGGAGTGTCCATATTCATCAAGGACACCCACACCTCCAAGTTAGTGGCAACACATGAAGCATCAGAGACCATCCAGGTGCAACTAACCGTAGGCAAAACTGCTATACAACTGGTAGCATGTTACAGACCACCCTCCCAATCTCAGGAACCCCATTCAGCCTTCCTGATGACATTGGGGGATATGAATGTCTCACCAAACACCATCATATTGGGAGACTTCAACTACCCTAACATAGACTGGGTGCATTATTCTAGCCCAAACACCCTAGCCCAAAGGTTCCTGGAATTCATAAATTCAAATGCAATGGAACAGCTAGTCACCTCTCCCACAAGGGGAGATAATATACTAGACCTGATCATCACAAACATGGGGACAAAGTGCTCCACACCTGATGTATACCCCTCACTAGTGAGATCTGACCACAAACTAATCACCCTGGATATACATATCCCACCTCCACCCCAACACAAAAGACTACAGTGAAAAACTTCTCAAAAGCCGACTTTACACTTCTTAAAACTGAGATGGTATCCTTTAAGCCCACTGGGCCAGTGGAAACCACATCCCACAATGCAGAATCCTTCACAAATGCTTTCTACGGACATCTCCAAGAATGCATGGATCATGCAATCCCAAATAAAACCAAGACCCTCTCCACCAAGGGCAGGCGTCCTGTCTGGTGGACCCCAGCCATAAACAAATTGTATAACAAAAGAAGGAAGCTACTGCACGACAGAGCAAAATCCCATAAAGAGAAGGCATCTCTGATAAGCACTAGTAGAAAGCTACGTTCTCTCATAAAAACATCCAAGGCTAACTTTGAGAGAAAAATCGCTATGGACACTAAAGATAACCACAAGGCCTTCTTCTGCTACGTTAGAAACCTGGGCGGAAACCCTCAGATATGTTCAGAGTTAGGTCACAATGACAAAAAATACACTGAACCCACAGATATTGCTAACATTCTGGCAGACAGGTTCAGTGCAAATTTCTCCCCTCCCTCACCCCCAAAAGAAGAAATACCTATCCCAGCTGAATGTAACCTCCCTGTCATCTCAGATGTCCAGGTGAGAACCGCCCTCAGCAAAGCTAAAAACACAGCATCAATGGGACCTGACGGTATCCTGGGTTGCGTGCTACGTGAACACCAAGAGGAGATAAACCCGCACATAAAAATGCTATTTAACTTTAGCCTTACTACAGGATATGTACCTGAACACTGGCGTACAGCAACAGTAGTCCCACTCCACAAAGGAGGCACCTCTACAGACCCTGGTAACTACCGCCCCATAAGCTTAACCAGCCTGGTCTGCAAGGCTATGAAAAGAATCATTATGGAACTCATAAACAGATACATTGGGGACTTACAGACACTTGATCCCACCCAGTTCGGCTTTGTAAAGGGCAGATCCTGCCTTTTGAACCTGGTTGACTTTTTGAAACAGTCACTAGAGCCATTGACGAGGGCAAAGCAGTCCATACAGCCTACCTGGACTTGGCTAAAGCTTTCGACACAATACCCCACTCTGGCATCATAGACAAGCTCAACAGCTTAAATGTAAATCCATATGTCACAAGATGGGTTGCAAACTGGCTAAAGGATAGAACCCATAAAGTCAAAATTGCTGGAGCCATGTCAGAATCAAAGCCAGTCACAAGTGGTGTCCCACAGGGCTCTGTCCTGGGACCCCTCTTGTTCGGCATTTATTTCTCAGATATGAAAGCAAACATGGGAGGGTTGTGGCTGACAAAGTTCGCAGATGACTGCAAACTAGGCGCCATAGTCGATACACCAGCTGACACATGCTTCCTACAGAAAGGTCTCACTGAAACGGACAACTGGTGCCGGAGTCATGGCCTTAAACTAAATGCCAAAAAATGTATAGTCATCCCCTTTGGGAAAAACAAAGTACCCACAAATTATCACATAGACAGTAACCCACTGAGTACGGGAAAAGTAATCAGAGACCTGGGGACCCAAGTCGATAGTGACCTCTCATTTGACACCCACGTTGCCAAAGTGGTTAGAAAGACTTTCTACCTTGCCCTCCTTATCATGAAGGGATTCACATCCAGATCAAAGGAGGTCATTGTACCTCTATACTCCTCCCTTATCAGGCCCATGATTGAGTACAATGCCCCATTTGGTATGTACCTCACCCGGCACTTGCAACAGCTAGAGACCCCAAAAGTACCTCACCAAGAGGATCAAGGGTCTCCAACATATGTCATATGCTGCCAGACTAAAGAAACTCCAGCTCTATTCAGTAGCATACTGCCTACTCAGAGGTGGTCTGTGCCTGACGTACAAGGCCATGTCCAATCAGGAATTGATGGACATGCTCCACCTCAAAAAATCCAAATCCATCAGAACCACGAGAGCTAAAGATTTAAACCTCAGCACAAATATGAACAGGACATGCTGGAGGGACAGATTCATAACTCAGAGGCTTCCCATACTCTGGAACAGAATCCCAGTTCATGTTAAGCAGAGCCCCTCACTGACTCTCTTCAAGAGAAATCTTGACGAGTGGATGGGAGATCGTAGGTTTACCCCAGGGGTAATCTCTGTGTCACTACTAGACAGGGGCGCAGTAAACTAATTCTATTATGTAAGGGGGTCTTCATTGTGTCACTACTAGACAGAGGCACAGTATTCTAAATCTATTCTGTACACTTTTGTACCATTACATGGGGTGGCGAAAGCCACATCACTATGGCTAGGCTTATAAATGCCCCAGGGCAGATAGCCTAGTACTAAACTATGAAACTATGAACAACAATATAATATGAAAACAATGCACTTACATTTATGCAATACTACTGAAGAACGATGGTATTACTTAATATGATAAAAAAATCTACAACTGCAGTTAAAGTAAAAGGTAAAATTACACACACACACACACACACACACACACACACACACACACACACACACACACACACACACACACACACACAAAGTCAATTAAAATACGAACAATCTATTGGTGCATATTCCTGTTAGATTTGTTACAATGTGAAATAACACATGGTTGACATTACAGTTTTACATGAAATCTTAGCAGAGTTAAAGGAGGACAGGGGGATAAGAGGTATTAATTGTTGAATGTAAGACGGGTTCCTTTAATTTTTTTTTAAATTTTTTAAATTCCTTTGTGTCTAACATGCCCTTAACAACGGATTCTATAGTGTCTAACACATAACAAATAATTGTTTTTACAACTTGTGCATTTTAAAGTATGTTTATACAGAGCATTTTTGCCATTCTTCATAGATTCATAGGTTAGCACAAGGTTAACTGCACTTATGGCCCATTTTAATTTGATTCTGGTAAATGTTATGAGATTAGAAGGGATGTTGACTCGCACTGTGAAATAGTATTAAACCGCAAATATAAAAAACTAAGAAGGGATTTGGTAGAATATGAACAGGGGCGTCAGTACCCCAATCCACCTCCTTTCAAACAACAATTTTACCATCATGACCCTGAGCAAGATTTTCCCCCTAACAGTACTTTTACGGAGGCTCCTATAGAACAGATGAATATTGAATTTTTAAACGGTGAAGGGGATGAAGTATTTGGTGATGGGGAGCAGGCCCCACGCAGGTCAGAGCGTATACGCCAACAAGGGCAGCAACCCCCCAACAATTGTCACCCTTTAGGTCAAGCCCACCTGGCACAAAGAGGGGGAGGGGGAGGGGGGTACACTCGGGGGTGGAGGAAAAATCAGAGGCAGAAATGGTAAATAACTTTGAGCATGTCGTTACAGCTCTGGGACCATATACTTTACATACCTTTAACAACTACCATATTTACAATTACAGTAATTTTGTGATTTCTGATCATTGTTTCCAGTTGTTTACTAAGGGGTTTAAATATGTCCCTAAAAAACATAGTAATTTAATTCATGCCATTTTGGATCTTAAGTTGTTTACACGTAAACTCAATCTGGAATACCTGATGGGGAATTCCAACGGTGCTCCTGGTTTTCTTTTGAAAAAATCTAGCACCTTTAACCCCCCCCCTCCATCCACAAATAAAAAACTTTGAGAAAAGGGTGGAGGGTAGGTTTAGGAAGGAGTTGGGGTTGGATTACTTGGTGGCCAATTTAACATGCCAGGAAAGACAACTCCTTGACCAACTTAAAGGTGATCCCACCCTTAGGGTTATGGAACCAGATAAGGGTGGGGGGACCGTCATTATGGATTGTCTTGTTTACCAGGGCAAAATGTATGAGATACTTCACGACCATCAAAAATATACTTCAGCCTCTTTGAATGAAATCAATATATCTTATCATAAGATAGATTTGGTTGTGCAAGATTTATTTGATCAGGAGGTTATTGATTTCCAAATTTATACTTTTCTTTTAAATACTGATCCCAGGATACCATCTATTTTCAGGATACCTAAGGTGCACAAAGACCCCCTTGATCCACCATTAAGACCCATAGTAGCATCACAGGGTTCAAAGACCCACCCCATTTCTAAGTATTTGGATTGGAGAATGAAAGAGCTATGGGGTAGAGAGGAACATATCCTCAAAGATTCATGGGCTTTTTTGAGGAGTATTACTCCAGATCTGCTGGTACCTAATATGGTATTCTTAACCATCGACGTAGTGGATCTTTTTTCTGTCATTCCCCATGAATTGGGACTTGAATGGTTAGAAGAAGCCCTTTGGAAATGTCCCCATATTACAAACAGTGATGTGCATGCTATTACTGAATTGATGGGTCTTGTGTTAAAGAACAATTTTGTGTTCTTTATGGGTGAATATTTTCACCAAGTGACTGGTGTTTCTATGGGGGCCAATTGTGCACCTACGTATGCTGACATAATCATGTATATTTGGGAAAAGAAGTTCATCTTGGACAGCCCCTTTTCAAAATTTTGGAATTTCTACTGTAGATTCCACGATGATATTTGTATTTTTTGGACAGGACCACTGGATGGTATAGGGAAATTTATTGAGTATATAAACACTACCACCAATTTTTTAAAGTTCACACATCATATTTCCCAAAACAGTGTCAATTACCTGGACGTGACACTTACTGTGGGTGAAAACGGATTTAAATCTAACGTTTATCGTAAACCTACATTTTCAAATGGTTACCTGCATTACCAGAGTTCCCACCCTAGTTTTCAAAAAAAGGGAATCCTCAAGGGACAATACGTTTGTATTTCACGGATGACTTCCCTTGATGAAGACTACCAACATGAATGTTGTACATTGCAACATTTATTTTTGGAAAGGGGTTACCCTGTATCATTGATTAAAATGGTTCAAGAGGAAGTAACACTGGCTAGGACATCCAGATTTGCCCCTATTTTGGGTAAAATTGAAGCTAATACCGAAAAGGTTTCTATATGTAACAGGACAGACCAGTTTTTTGGTAGTCTTACCTTCATTACAGAGTTTAGTGGTAATGCGTCCCACGTTAGGAATATTATTGAAAAAGAATGGGACATGTTCAGGGAATTGACTGACTTAGATGTTTTTAAAGATAGAGATATGAAAACTGTATTTAGGAAGGGTATTAATATTAAAAAGACACTTGAGCAATCAGACTCTTCCAAGGTAAACCTTAGAACCAATGTAGGGACCTTTAAGTGTGGCCATTGCTCATCCTGCAAGTACATTTTACAAGCTAGTCATGTTTTTTTGGAAAGCAGAAGCAGGGACATCAAGGCAAGGGGTCACTACAATTGTAAGACAGGTGGTTTGGTTTATTTGGCTGTATGCCAAATATGTCCAGCGTTTTACATTGGAAAAACCGAAAGGCTCTTTCATAGACGTATATATGAGCATACATATGATATCTCCAAGTGTAAAAATACTAGTGCCTTATACAAGCACACTATTTTGTGTGTAAATGCAAAATTTTTGTTTTTTGTCCTGGAAGTAGTTCCAAAGGACATTAGGGGGGGCCCATGGGAGGCTCGGCTAGCCCACAAAGAAACATACTGGCAGATTTTGTTAGAAGCCAACAAAGCCCCTGGCCTCAATGAATCCATCTCAATTGCCCCATATTTGAAAATTAAGGCACAGTATATTAAGTAATACCCTCCTAAAGTGTATTAATCTTAGAATGTAGTTTTAAATACATAACAATTTTTTATACATAAATACATTTGTATATATAGTAATAATATGTAAGTTGACCCGTTTTGTTTTTATAAAAATTTTTATCAATTTTATTTTTTATTTTAAGTTGTGAAATTTTGATTCATGTATTAAAAATTATTTGTACTTGTGCATTCACACCCCTTTTTAAAAAAAAAAAACCTATTCTGAAACCTGTTTTTTGATTTGCCCTAGTTAATTGGATTGATTAATTAATTAATTAGTGGTTTGAGAACTGAGTATTTAACCTGCCTGCAAACAGGAAATTAATGTATCTGATGAAGTCTTCTTGAAGAGATGAAAACGTGTGTGTTGCTTATTGCTGGAGTTTTGCACGTTAATAAACTGGTTTGTGGAATACCTTTGCCTGATTGTGAGCTCTTTTGGCCTCAAGCTATAGGACTGGTTTTTGCTGCTTGTTTTTGTGAAGTTCGGTATTTTTGCAGCATTGCTTTTACTTTTGGGATTCTATAGTGTCTAACACATAACAAATAATTGTTTTTACAACTTGTGCATTTTAAAGTATGTTTATACAGAGCATTTTTGCCATTCTTCATAGATTCATAGGTTAGCACAAGGTTAACTGCACTTATGGCCCATTTTAAGCCTAGCCAATTACCCCATGTGAGAATTAAACCCTGCACGTTGTGTTTGTAAGGTAAACACATTAACCATTATGCAAACCTTCCATAAATAAAAGTATACAACCATGACAGTTATTGAACCCTCTTCATTTGGACTTTACAAATCACTTCAATTACAAGCTGAGCCATGGAAGCAGTCTTCTCTTTTATTGTATGGCAGTGTTCATATACTCTTGAACTCAGTTTCCTATTAGTCCTGCCACATAAAATGTCTTGGCATAACAGACACTCAGCAACAAAAATTATATTAAAAGTACCACATCTGCAATATTTTGGTGCAGCACAACTTATTCCTGTATTCAAACAGTAAAAAGGCTGTTTGCTACAAATCTGCATTGATTGAACATATTAAATAAATATTTTCCCTTTATTCCTAAATTACTTGCTTTTTCTCCTTTCTGTCTTTCAAGAACATTCTTAATGCTGTACATTTCTTATTTATAATAATGGATACTGCATCCACCACTTCATCCACTGCATATTCTCAAGCCAGAATTCGCTAGATATTTGTTAGTATATCACAAATTGCTGAAGTGTCAAACGTATAACTCAATACTAAACCTAAAGTATACTTGTTTGCATCAATGCCCATCTCAGAGGGATTAGCACCTTCTTTATCTGTCTGTCACTGGTTTACACTGAAGTTTTTTCCTGTTTCTATATCACTGGCCATCTCCTCAGTGACATAGAGGGTATTCCCTTTTTAAAGCATTATTTTTGGACTGACTATTTCTCTTTCAAAATCAGAATCATTTGTGGTTAGCCTACTAATACTCACCACCTGAACTCTTACCATGTTGCTCTTTTGATGGGTGGGTGCATGCTACCATAATGTAAGTACCTATTACTGGCAACAGTTTTTCTTGCAACTGTGGTAAATAACTTGTCATTTGACAGACACTTCTCAAGCTTAACATCGAAGAACATTAGACTATAACTGTTGATGTGCAAGCAAATGTGTGTAGCAAGGAAATTATTTTTCTGAGCTGGGATACAGGATCTCAATTGCCTAGACATAGTAAGGCTTTGTTGAGTTTAATTCTAGTGGCTGACAAAAAAACAAGCAATTACTAGAAAATGGAAATCAAAAACTTAATCAACTATACTTGAAGTGGTAAATATTGTAACAGAGATAAAACAGGAATTTGGATCTTTACAAAAGGGTAGGTGTAAATTACATAAAATGGAAATTGAGGAAACAATACATGCAGAAAAAATTTTTAGAGGAGGATGAGGTTTAAGAGAAGTCAGGAACTGAGCAATGTATGCAATGTTGCTTTGACTATACAATACATATATGTGATGTATGTTTGTAAATGTGAACTTGTTAATGTGGTTTCATTACTTTTATATAAATCCAGATTTGCCTATATCACTACTGATAATTCAATAAAGGTGTAAAAAAATAAAAAAAGAGTCTGTGATTACCATTTTTCTCTTTCAAAACTTAAAGGCGTATTCAAGTCTTAATTCTCAGAAGAGATACAAGCCTGCTAATTCAATATGTAACAAGCTTATTTAAAAATGGCTTCAGTTTGTCCCTGGATATTCAACACATATAAAAGAAAATACATATGAATAAAGACAAGAAGGCGGCCATCATGATTATATCATATAGACCATCAAATGATGGAACCTTCAAGGGTAACACAAAAGTAAAAGAATGGTTTAGGATGCCATTTACATGAACAGCTTTTTATGAAAACAGGGTAAAGATAGTACAGTTTTGTTAGGAACCTGCCATAAATGTAGGAGTTTGAATAAATTCAATGCTGCAGTCCTTAATTTTGGGAATCCTGCCTGCAGGCTCAGCAGATTGGCCTGACTTTCAGAGTTCTACCTTTTTACCCAGGGCCCAAGCTTACACCCCTCCCACCACCACATGAGTATGTTTGTGGTATAAGAGGTGCATTGGCAAATGCCATCATTAAATCCTTCTTGCCCAAGCAGAAGTTATCGGTGTCAAAACTCAAGTGGACCAGATGTAACAGTACTTTGGGGACGTCTGGGATGGACATAGGGTGCAATCTCCCTTTCTAGATGGTTGGTACAGGTGAAAGAGGTAGCAGACCTGACAGGGAAGTGAGAATGAAGTTAGGGATACTAGGACTAGGGAGCCACCCCAAACCCTTGTGCAAGGAATACAGGTCATGAGAAAAAAGAAAAAGAAGGTGGCAGGTGGGAGGGTAGCCAGATTTCAACAATGAATCTACTTGAACATCTATATTTATGGTAAGTTCCTAACATACCTTTACCGAGTTCACTGTAGTATTCACCGCTCCACTCCTCATTTTGGGAAGATACCCAAAAGCACAGAGAAATAGGGCAATAATAGGCAATAATTCAAGACATATGGCCTAACTGGATATCACAGGCAAATCCTACCCTGGAAGCCAGCTCTAAAATTGTAGTGTCTTGAAAAGATGTTAAACAGAAATCCAAGCTGTTGCTTCAAGAATAACATGCATACTGACCCCTCTAAGGAAGACTAAAGTGGCTCGAGTGGAGTGGGTGCTGATATACCCTGGAATAGCATTTCCATGAGATGTATAACAATATGAAATACAATGAACAAGGTATTTAAATTAAGTCAGTTTGTTTTCTAGCTTCCCATTGCAATGAAGACTACTAGATGATCAGATTTTCTGATTTATTTATTCCTGTAAAAAATAACATTGCAGCTGTCTATTCACATCAAGGGAATGAAAGGCCTTTTCTTCTCCTCTGTTCTGAGGTTTTAGAAAGGACACTGGCAAATGAGTGGTTTGGTTACTGGATAGCTCAAACTACGTCAGGAATGAAAGAAGGATTAGAACAATAGGATACCCTGTCCTGGTAGAACACTAGGAAGGGTTCTCTGCACATTTATGTCTGTGGCTCAAAGAACCTCCTAGCAGAGGTAACAGCCACTAAAACTAACATTCTCAAAGACATAACCTGAAGAGTAGCTGAAGATGCAACTTTTTCTATGACATAGTCAAGATCCTGTGGTGAAGGAACATCTTTTCTTGGAGGTCAAAGATACAGAACCCACTTGAGAAACTGCTTAACAGAAGGCCTTGGGTACAAGGTTGAGTCCAAAGGTAGGGTAGGCTAAAATAGCAGAAGGATGTACTTTGACACATGTTTAAGATAAACCAGTTTTGTAAAGGTCTGACAGATATTTCAGTATATAGCAACTTTAGCTTTCTTTGGATCTAGATTCCAGAACAGGATCCAAAGGGAGATACATTTTACTTTTAGGTAGGTAAGATTTCCTTATGTCTGGTTACCTAGTCTCTCTCATGATCGTATGCCTCACAATACATGTGCCTAAATGGAATCAGTGCAAAATTATCCCAGCTGCCAGAGAGTGTCTAGGCTGGGGTGCATGAGGAACCCCTTGCTTTGAGTTAGGTCTGCAAAATGAGGCAGGACTTCCTGTTTTTCTCTTGCCATGCTGTGTAGAAGAGGGAACAAATGTTGCCTTGGCTAAAAGGAGGTTGCTAGAATGATTTTTTGACTTTCCTCCCTGATTTTTAGCAGTACACAAGGGATCAAAGGTACAGGAAGGAAAGTGTAAAGAAACACATCTGTCCAATTCAAGGGGAAAGGTACCTTATTTTCCAAGCTTCTGAAGCTGCTGTCCTGCAGTAGAACTGTCACAATTACCTGTTTAGAGAGAAGGGAAACGGCTCTATTTCCAGTACACCTCATATAATGCTGAGATCAAGAAACACATCCCCTGTTTAGCATCCACTGGTGATCTGCTCAGCCTGTCTGGAAGCATATTTTGTGGAGTTGTTGACAGGGATGTAGGCTGTTGTCAGAGTCCTGCTCACCCCTTCAGCTATTTCCCAGGCTTGCAATGGCCGCACGCACAAAAGGTAAGAATGAGTTCATTATTGTTTATTTATTACTGTGGTGTTGTCTGTCATTACCTGTCAGTTAGCACAAAGGACTAAGACTGTGAACCGCTAACATGCTACTCTCTGTTGTACAGGGTTTGAATCCTCAGCCTTCATTTGCCTACTGTGTGACCTTGAGCAAGTCATTTAATCAGACAACGCTCTAGGGTAACTTGGAAATTGGACTAGGCTCCCCAGTGGTCTCCTGGACTGCATACCTACTAGCTATCTATGAATCTCTTCCTTTAACGTGTGGTTGAAGGCCTTCAGTGTTAAAATGACTGCCCTCATATATTTTATTTGTATATGTTTTTTTTCATCTTGCCATCCATGTTCCCTGAATTTTGACAACACTCACATAGGACCCCCAGGCCATTTCAGTAGAGTCCATTGTGACTATCATAATGAGTTGGACTGCTCTGAAGTGCATCCCCTAGTTCAGTTTGCAATGCGCTATCTGCCAAGAAATCTCTTTTCTGACACAAGGGAGAACTGGAATGGTGGTCTACATAGACTGTGTGCTGACACCATCAAAAACATTCTCATGTGCAATAAGGCTAAGGTCATCATTAGAATACATGATGCCATGCAGCCCAAAGGTCTCATAACTCCTTGGCTTATATTGACTTCTGCTGCAAACTCTTTTTGAGGCATAGAGTCAGGTAAGACACTCTTGCCCTTTGTGAGGAAGGCTCCTTTGAAGGGTGTTATCCAGGCATGCTACCAGGAAGACAAGGTTCCTTAAGGGAGTCATTTTACTTGTTTTTGTTGACTGTGAGACCCAGATCCCTGAAGCAATTCAGGATGAATTCCAAAGCCTTGACAATTTCCTGCCTTTATTCCACTAGGATGAAAGAGACAATGGTGAATGTGGATGCTGTTTGTCTTGGAAGAAAGCAATTATTAGAGCCAGGAATTTTATGAGGACTTACTGCAGTAGGCACGCCAAACAGCAAGTATGTGAATTGGAAACACTTTCTCCCTGCTAAAAATCAGAGAACTGCCTGTGCCTTTTGGCAATGGGGACAGGAAGGTATCCAGAGTGACCGTGATGGCCTGAAGTAAACCATTACAGGCTTTGGAGAGTTAGTATTCTGAACTTTGGAACAATGAGAAACTTGCTTAAGTAGGACAGGTCCAAAACTACTGATTCTTGGCAACTTGGGGGGTGGGGGGGTGGGGTGGCCTCAATTGTTTGGAAGTGTAAGTTGTAGCCCTGATGAAGAATATTGGTCCTGGATGGTAATTTCCCATTTTTTTTTTAAAAGAAGGCTAACTGACTGCCAGCTTTCTCTGAGTGAAGAGGGACAGAAGGGGAAGAAGAGTGCTGGCTGGGTTGAACTTAAGGGGTCAGCCTGTCTGAGTTACAGCCTTAAAGGCTTCTTCTCGGGTCTTGCTTGCCATCCTCTTTTGAACTTCTCCTATCCACCTCTTTGTCAGACTTGGTCTTACCTTGTTTGGGGAATGAAGGCTAATATTCAGTAGGGTAGTTTCAGATGAATTTCGCAGCTTGAGTCTGAAAAAGCTGTTTGACGGACTGTATAATCTTGTCCTTTTCCTCTAGTTTCTTTTAAACTCTCTTATATAACTATAAAGAGGTTTGCCCTGGAGGAAGGTGTAGTCTTAATTCAAATTCATATTCCTTCACATACTCTTAACTAAATAGGTATCAATGAATCTGTTGCCAGTCAAACAACTATATTTCAAATAAAACTAGAAAAGAATCATCAAAAAAGCAATCTCTTACAATATTACTAAACTTCAAGTGTTCATAATCACAATGAACTGCTCTCTTACACATGGTGAGGAAGGCAGACAGAAACAAACTTGAGGGAACAGGAGAAGGACCACCATCTTATTACTTTGCAATGTCATGTAATCACCATCCTGCTGTTGGAACATTAACTGGAGGCACAGTGTTTCCAATGTGTTACTCAATGACACCTTGTCTTGTAGATTTTGCCAGTAAACTTGAATTGTTTGTTTTCCTTCCTATCTAAACCAAATCACATTTGTTTACGATGCCATAGTTAGCCATCTCCAAAGCAACAAACTATGCTGTCAAAGACTTTATTACAGCTAGGGAAACAGATCCAACTTTTTGCAATATTTTATTGTAATGTTTTACCTTACCAAGGACTTTTTAATACATCTTTTAAAACTGATTTTCATTAACTCTGCTCCATTTCCCCTTTACTTAATTACTTACACACACACACACACACACACACACACACACACACACACACACACACACACACACACACACACACACACACACCATTTTCAGAGACATCCCTGATTTTGACTCAAATTTTAGCTCTGTTCCTGTTAATCTTGTCTAAAACTGGTGACTTTTGGAGAAAAGGTGGTGAATTACACTTAAATTATGACAATAATTAAGAGTCATTGACTTCTTATACTTAACATGTATATTCTCTTACTCTGTCAAGGTCTCAGGTTAATAGTAGTAACACTCTCATGTACACCACAAATCTATTAATTACCTTTATTTTTAAATTAATATTTTTTTGTTTGTTCTCTCCACTGTAACTGTTGATGTGCTGCATACCACTGTGAAAACATGCCTTTTGTAATTTGTGTGTATACTGATCATGTCTAAATAACTAAATGTATCTGTAATTTTTCTATGTGGAGCTTTTCTCCCCAGGCCTCTGCTGAAAAAGGGCCTTTTCGGCTCAGTCAGACACCCCCGGTTAACAAATGTAAAATAAATAAATAAAATGTGCAACCAGGCTAAGGTCACCATTACAATACAAGATGCCATGCAGCCCAACAGTCTGAGAACTCCTTTGCTGATACTGCTTTCTGCTGCAAACTCTTTTGGGAGCATACAGTCAGGTAAGACACATTTGTTTGATTATTTTTGGATTTGTCCCTGATTGGTTGAGAGCTATGATCTCAAAGTCTATAAAAGATAAACAGCAGTTGCTTAAAATGGCAAAACATATAAAATTAATTTCTCCTATTTAAATTGATTAAATGTTAAACATCCAAACTGAATATTTGTGGTTTACTTTTTCAAACTGGAAGGCCTTGTTTTCCATACATATATCACTGCATGCTCTTAATTAATCAATATTTCAGGTTTTCTATTGCAACTGCAAAACATTTAGTAAGAAAAATTACATACTATAATGCTATGTTGTTCACAAACACCAGACAATTACAATTATGTTTAATACATAGTAGCACAAAAATCATGGCAAAAAATAAAAAGTTACGTACTTACCATAACGTTCCATCTGAGTAGGTAAACTTCATTTGGCAGAAACCTATGGGTCTTCGGATCCATATCGGATCCGAGCCGGCAGTTTCCAACAGCTGAGGTCCAAGCTCCAAGCTCCTCCCCCTACCCATAATCCCCTGCCATCCCTGCCTGACCTCAGATCGAGTTTGCCTAATGCAAGACCTGCACCAAAGAGCCAGTCTATGGTCTGACCTTGATACAATCAGATGACAATAAGAGTAATATAAACATCCAACGGTCACGAGGAAGGGGGGGGGGGGAGATGGTTGCTGCCAAATGAAGTTTACCTACTCAGATGGAACGTTATGGGGAGTACATAACTTCTTAATCTGAAGTAGTTAACTTCATTTGTGCATCAACCTATGGGACAGAGTCCCCAGCTACCTAAATCTTGGGAGGCCCTCATGGAAGGATGTTCCGGAGCACTGCAGAGCCAAAGGATGCTCTCCCTCTGGAGACCAGGTCCAACTTATAATGATTTATAAAGGTATGAGATGAAGCCCAAGTGGCTGCTGAACAAATTTCATCCAATGAGACTATAGAACGAAAGGCAGCAGAGGTGGAAATTGACCTAGTAGAATGGGCGTGGACTCCTTGGGGTGCGGGCTGGCCAGAACTTTCATATGCTAGTAGAATACACTGTGAAATCCATCTGGACAGTGTGACTTTAGAAACTGATTTTCCAAAATTAGTTTTAGCAAAGGAAATAAACAGCTGGTCTGATTGCCTATGACCAGCTGTTCTGTGCAAGTAGAAACGTAGTTGTCTATGAACATCCAACGAGTGCAATTTATATTCGCCTTTGTTTTGGTAATTGGGAAAGAAGACAGGTAAGTTAATAGTTTGATTGATATTTGATTCGGAAGCAATCTTAGGAAGAAAGGAGGGATTGGTCCTGAGGGATACTCTGTCTTTGTGAAAAATCAAATACAGTGGCTTGGCGGAAAGGGCTTGTAGTTCAGAAACCCTTCTGGCCGAAGTGATAGCGACGAGAAAGGCTGTTTTCCAGGATAATAGTTTAAGATCCACTGAAGCTGCAGGCTCAAAGGGAGGAGTTGTCAAAGCCTGGAGCACGAGCGCTAAATCCCAAGGAGGGACTACATCCTACACCGGGGGTCTTAGTAGGAAGGTACCCTTCAAAAAGGCCTTACACAATCTGGCTGAGATCAAAGGGCCTAGGTCACTCCCCATGTGATAATGTGAAATTGCTGCCAGCTGAACTCTGACTGTGGAAGAGCTGGCTCGTTGGTCAAAAAGTCCTGACAAAAAGTCTAACACCGCGGGCAACGGAGCCGTAAAGGGGTCTAAGTTTTGTTGCTCCGCCCACACAGAAAAACGTTTCCATTTGCTATCATAAAGTCTTCTAGTAGATGGCTTGTGGGCCGCCACTAAGATAACTTTTGACTGGAGAAGAGATACCGGGAGTCCTAGCTAGGAGTGGAACTGGAGCAACCAAGCCGTGCGCTTCAGATTGTCCAGATTCGGGATCGGAAGGTCTAATGGGTGCGAGAGCAGATCCAGGATGGGATCCAGAATCCAGGGAGGATTCACTAGATGAGACCACAGATAAGGGAACCAAGCCTGACGAGGCCAGAATGCGACAATGAGGATTAGTCTGCTCCCCAGCCGACTGGCTTTCTGTAAGAACTTCAGCATTAGAGGAAGAGGAGGATAAGCATAAAGGAGACCGGGCGGCCAAGCATGTGCCAGAGCGTCTCGGGGGGATTCCCCGGGTGGGGGAATTAGAGCGAAGTAGTCGTTGCACTTCGTGTTTGAGGGAGAAGCGAAAAGATCGCAACAAGGTTGACCCCATTTGGAGAATATTTGTTTTGCTACTTCGGGATTCAGAGACCACTCGTACGGCAAGAGAATCGTGCGACTCAGTCTGTCCGCTAGGATGTTGGACCGTCCCGGAATGTGCGTCGCTATGAGAAAACGGTTGGTGAAGATCGCCCATTCCCACACTCTCATGGCCTCTCGGCAAAGTGGATAGGACCTGGTTCCCCCTTGTTTGTTGATATACCAGACTACCAACATGTTGTCCGCCTGGACTGCAATAGTCCCCACGGGAAGAAGGCTCTGGAGTGCTTGCAATGCCAACAGCACCGCCCTCATCTCTAGGACACTGATATGCAGCGAGGTCTCCGTGTGGTCCCACGTGCCTTGGACTGTCCTGCCTAGACAATACCCCCCCCCACCCAAGACGAGAGGCATCTGTGGTCACTGTGGTTAGGGGATGGGACACAGCAAAGGGCCGACCTTTGAGGAGGTCCGGGGACTGGAGCCACCACAGGAGGGCCTTCCTGCAAACCCTGCTGAGGCGAATGGGATGGTTTAGAGGGTAATACAGGAAGAACCATTGGACTTGGAGGGTCCACTGCAGGACCCTCATGTTCAAATGCGCCATGGGCAGCAGGTTGATGGCAGCTCCCATCGACCCTAGGGCCCGCAGGACCAAAGCTGCTGAAGGAGATGGGGATTGAAGAATAGCCCGCACATGGAGTCTCAGGGATCGAAGCTGGTCCGAAGTCAAGAAGGCTAGGAGCCGGCATGTATCCAATCTGGCCCCGATGAAGTCTATGATTTGGGTCGGCAGGAGGGAAGATTTCTCTACATTGGCTGTGATCCCCAGCTGGGGAGCTAGACGGAGGAAAGAGTCCCTGGCCGCGCACAGTAGATGCCTTGTGGGGGCGGTCAGGAGCCAGTCGTCTAGGTAGGGGAAGACCTGAATTCCCTGGAGTCTCAGGTGGGCCGCTATCAGTGACAAAACCTTGGTAAACACCCTGGGGGCTGAGGTGAGACCAAAGGGGAGGACCCTGAATTGGTAATGACTGTCTCCTAGCCGGAAGCGAAGGAACCTCCTGGAGCGTCTGTCCATCAAGATGTGGTAGTACGCATCCTTAAGGTCTATAGAGCACATCCAGTCGTTCTCCTGCAAGAGGGGGAGAATGGATTGAAGTGTGACCATCCGGAACTTTTCTTTGGTTACTGACAGGTTCAAGAGGGATAGATCGAGGATTGGCCTTAAGTCCCCCATCTTTTTTGGCACCAAGAAGAACCTGGAGTAAAAGCCCGATCTGAACTGGTCTGGGGGGATGTGCTGAATGGCTCTTTTTTCCTAGCAGCTGCTGGATTTCTGCAGCCGCGGCCTCCCTCTGATTGGGGGGGACATCGGGGAGGAATCTGGGATTGCGAGGGGGATGAAGAAACGGGATTTGGTAGCCTCTGGATATGATACGAAGCACCCAGCGATCTGTCGAGATGGACTCCCAAGCTGCCAGGTGCCTCGAAAAACGTCAGACTGCCTCCAGAGTGGAGCAGTCGGGTAACCCCTCAGGGTTACTGCGTGGGCCGATCAGAGAACGATTCTCTGGACCCAAAACTCCTCGGACCCTCTCTGCCCCTAGGGCAGCGTCCACCCTGTCCTGCTCTGCCTCGGAAGACTGGGTGTCCGGAGCGTCACGGGACTGTTGCGACTTCCGGAACCACATCTTCTTCTGTCCCTTTTGGTTCTTGGAGAAACACCTCTGGGGAGCAGAGAAGCGGACTTAGACAGCGGATGTCTTCCCATCCTTCTCGCTCTGACCTAACGTCTCGTGTACGGTTTTGCCAAAAAGGGCAGAACTATCGAATGGGGCATTAGCGAATGACGCCTTAAGGGTTCTACGAAATCACAGTGGCGGAGCCACGCCTGTCGCCTCATGACGACACCCACTCCGCTAGCTCTAGCGGCTCCTTCCGTAGTATGGGATAGTAGCTGCATAGAGGTATTAGAAATAGACCTAAGAGTGGCCATTCGGACAGAGTACACCTGTTTGTCCTCCGCCGACATGGACTCCGGGGGCGACCCAGCGTACTCTTTAATAAGGTCTCGCTGGAGCCGTATGACATGTGCCATGTAGTTCAGTGACCTTACCGAGAAGGTAGCTGAACTAAAGACTCGCTTCCCAAGGCCGTCCATCACCCGAGACTCCTTGCTAGGAGGATGGACCGAGGGACTTTCTTGGGCCAGTTCCCTCTTGGTGGCTGCCGCCCCCAACATGGCATCTACCGGGGATCCCTTACTCCAGTGCACTCTGTCGGAGGGGGGATTAAGTATCCTATCAGGTCTCTTCGGGACGGGCTCCACAGTGTCCGGCTCCTTCCACGCACTGGTAGTGATAAGGTCTACCAGGAGGTCGGCTGGAGGGGACACCCAAGAGGTAGACGGGCCTGCTTCAAACGCCTCCAGGAACACAGACTCGTCCAAGGTAGGCTTTGGGGCAGACGACCCTCCCCTTATTCTGAGCATCTCCATGACGTCTCTAAAAGAGACGTCTTCGGGGGGTGATCTTGGGGAGCCTTCCCCTTCCTCCAAGTCTGTGTCTTCGGTCAAGGACTCAGGGGAGTCCAAGTGCCTCCTTTTGCACTTGCACTTGTGAGGGACCTCCTGGGGGGGGGGGGCTGTCCAAGGAGGCCTCACTAGGCTCATCATGTCCCAACAAGGGAACTACCTGGGACGTCCCTGGGGCCGGGTGATAGAAGTCAGAGCCAACTGAGAGGGAGTGCGGGGTGGAGCCGTAGCTGTGGCCGGGGGCCTGGAATCCCTCGACAGAGCCCTCTCCACCACGTCGAAAGCTGAAGGAGAGCTGCTCTCTCTGGGATCCGAGAGCAAACCCTCCCTCGGATCCAATGAGCGGATCGGGGCCGGCGCCGACGCTATCGGATCCGACGGGCCAGTATGCTCTGACCTGGACGGAGCCGAAGGCACACTGACACCCTTGGATCTGAAGCTCAGCTCTCGGCTCCGAGAGCTCGGATCCGCTGAAAAGGGACCCGACAGACTTGAGGACGGTGTCGGCGCCGAAGTACCCGATACTATCGGCGCTGACACACCCCTGGCTCCAACGCCACTCGGCTCTGAGGACTCTAAACCCGGGAAGCGGGTTGGAGAAGGAGCTATCGGGGCGGAAAAAGGGGGTCGAGCTCCCCCCCCCAGAGGGGGGGGGGGCAGCAGCACTCCCATCTGCAGTTGGGCCTGGAGGAATCTTCTCATCATCCGGTCCAAATCTGCGTCCGTTAAGCTTTTGGTGGACCTGGACGAGGCCACCGAGGTGGGACGGGAATGCCGCCTCGATGACCTCGAGGGAGACCGGGCCTCCGGTCCCAGTGAGAAGCAAGGTGACCGGAGCCGGGAAGGAGAAGGCTCGGAGGTCTTGGAGGGAGAAGCCCGCTCAGCTGGCGGGGCCGATGTAGACGCCTCGGCCCGCTGCTTGTGGTGCTTCTCCCTGAGCTTCTCTTTTCTGGCTTCCCTATCCTCCTGGCCCGAGGTGGGAGGTTGAGTCCCAGCCAGGGGAAGGGAAGCAGTCGCGGGTACTGCCGCAGCTGCGGCAGGCACCACGGGGGGACCGGAGGTCAGAGCCGAGTCCGGGGGCAGAAGTCCCGCCAGAATCAACTTTGACCTCCGGTCCTTAAGTGCCCTGGGGTTGAACGCTGCACAAATAGTGCAACCAGAGGAGAGGTGTTCAACCCCAAGGCACAAAACGCACCGAGTGTGGCCATCCACTGGGGATAGCTTATGGCCACACTCGGTACATTTAGAAAAGAATGTCTTTGGGGCCTCAGACATTATACTAAGAAAGACACACACACTAGGTCCCAAGCACACACAGACACACGCCCTAACGCTCTCACGAGGGGGGGAGGAAATAAGCTAAAATTAAAATTTGTAGCGAAGAAAACTACAAGGGGAAGCTAAACACACACACACAACAAAGACAGGAAAGTAAAGAAAAAAGACAAAATTTCCTCACAAAGTCTTGATTAGAAAATCCTAACGCCTGGACCTCAAAGATCAAGCTGCTGACTTCAACCGAGGCAAACTAGATGTGAGGTCAGGTAGGGATGGCAGGGGATTATGGGTAGGGGGAGGAGCTTGGAGCTCGGATATCAGCTGTTGGAAACTGCCAGCTCGGATCCGATATGGATTCGAAGACCCATAGGTTGATGCACAAATGAAGTTAACTACTTCAGATTATTAGGCACAGCTACTTTTGGATACATTTATTTTTAAAACAAGCCACGTTATGGCTGGCAAGTTTGTCACATATAAAAATATGCACAGTTTATAGAATCTTTCTTGGTGGGAACTTACCTGATTGTTTTACTGTAAAATATGTTGAAATAGTTGTTTGCTTGGTGAAGGGCTGTGCAGACTTGCTTTGTGTAAAGTGTAGACTGGCTGGAATATTGTACTTCTTACCTGCCAAAGGATTTAGTGACTTAGTAAAGAACAAAGAAGGCTGCAAAACAAAGAAAATGCTACATAAGAAACATGTTTAATATGAACCAAAAATCACCTAATCAAATCTCTTTACAGATAAAAAGGTAAATGGCTGTGCTGATTGTGGGTCTAGATGGTTATAAAACAGTTAACTTGATATTACTGGATGGTCATTAATGTTGCAACAAGCTACTCAATATTTCAAATCCTTTTTCTAAAGCTAATAAAAGTTTTATTCCAGAGCATGAACACTGCTACAGCATTATTAAATGCTTCCAATCAGTATCCACTGGGTATAACCATGAAATGCATTTCTGGAGAACTCCTGAATTATCTTTTAAACTGTTACTAAACTTGAAGAATGGACTATTAAATGTCAGTCATTGCTAGAATACGATTGCCTTTGAATGAAAGTATAGCATGCAGTCAGTCCAAATGCAGGATTCATTATCTTACTATATTTAAAATGACATCATTACTACTACAAACACACACCATGGGATACAGGGAAAGTACAGTTATGAGAAAGTAGCTACCAAAATGGCAAATATTTGACAGAGAATTCCTGTACAACATACAGCACAACTTTTGAACATTAAAATGATAGCACTTACCTTTAAATGAGATTTAGCATATGAATATCTTGATTCTGAAAAACACGTGCTTCTCTTTCTGATCTTCTATATTGATGACACTTATTTTTCTATGCTAAATTTAATTAAATAATGTTTACATCCTTAAACAAGTTTGACTTTATCAATGGTTCATAGGTGATTACTAGGCTATCAACCACAAGACCCTTTGTAAGCTTAGCCATGCATCCCAAATCTCTGACAAGTTCTGGTACCTTTGATAAGTGTAAGCAGGGGCTCGGGAGATGAAAAGTTTGCCTGTGTCCATCACAGACACAGGTGCCAAGACAGGAATAACTTTCCTGTTTCCCATCCAATTGTCTAAGTTACACTTGAATTGGGCTAGGGTGGAAATGTGCTTCACATGGATGGGATGCATCATTTAGATCCAGAGGATACATATCTGTCTCTCCAGCAGGACCTATTTATATCATTGGCAAGGTTTAAGTCTTTAAAATGGGTAATTCTGGTGCTGTTTGTTTTGCTGATATGCAGAAGTTTCATCAGAGTAGGTATGACATTGCCCTGCATACCAGGCATAGATCTCCCCTCAACAGCCAGTAGGAGACAGAATATAGGGATAGGGCCTTGAGGCTGTCTGCATAAGACATTTTACTTATGCCCTGTATTCTTTTTGTGAGGAATCTCTGTGGACATTCCATTTGTTTTATATGCCTGGTTAGGTACATACCAAAAGGGGCACTGTACTTGATGATATAGGTCTAATGAATGTCAAATACAGAGGAACAATGACTTCCTTGGAGCTAGTTGCCATACCTTTTTTATAAGTTGCCCAACACAGAATGATTTTTTTCACTACTGTAGACACGTGATGGTTAAAGGCTAGATTACTGTCTATGTGTGTCCCCAAGTCCCTGACTACTGGGTCAACCCTAAGGGGTGTGTTGTCAATATGATAGCTACCAGGAGTGGTTATTTCACAAAGGATACTATTAAGCATTTCTTGGCATTTAGTTTTAGTCCTTGGCTCTGACACCAGTTGTTTGTCTGTGCCAGCCCCTCCTGGAGAACATTTGTGTGGGTGTGGGATTCAATGACAGCTCCTAATTTGCAATCATCTGCAAATTTAGTCAGCCAGAGACCACTGACATTCGCCTTGACTTCAGAGAAGTAAATGCAAAAAAAAAAGGAGTGGTCCAAGGACTGATCCCTGAGGGGGACTCCACTTGTGACTGGCCTCTTTGTAGTGGTAGACTCCCCAATTTTAACTTCCTGGGTCCTGTCTGTGAGCCAGTTGGTTATCCACCGGATGACATTTGGGTTTGTACCTAATCTCTTGAGTTTAATGTGTCAAATGCCTTGGCCAGATCAAGGTAGGGTGGGCAGTGTGAACCACTTTGCCCTCATCCATTGCTTTGGTGACTTTCTCAAAGAAGTCCACCAGGTTGAGTAGGCATGACCTCCCCTTGATGAAACCAAACTGTGTTGGGTCCAGTGTCTGAAGGTTACTATATCATTGATCATTCTGGGAATTGTTGACAAACTCAAGAGGTTAAAAATCTCTAAATTTAGATGGAGCAAGGCTAAATCTGAAGGCAAAATCATAGCTCTACGCTTATAGCAGGTGAGAGTTATGCTGTACATTATTCATAATGTGCGGGGTTTTACTCACTGTTGTATACAAAGTCACAATTTTTGCAGAACTGAACATCTGTATAAATCAATGTTAGTTTTGTGCTATAGATACTCTTATGTTGGATAGTGCAAGCCCTCCATAAAACTAGCACTGGCAGGTGCCATGTTCAGTTTTCTAAGGGACAAACTCTCCATGAACATAGGCTGAACATAATATCTCTCACTATTATCCCTCCTTAATTAAATACAAGTGATAAGCCTCAGGTAATACCAAATCATTAAAACAGGGGACAGTGGGCAAGTGCTCATAAATATATGACTCTGCCTCTTGGAAGTCTACCATTATGGCGAGTACCATCATACAGTCACAGTACATTTCTTCACAGAAGATTCATGTAACAACATCAGGTTTTGCAGAATCCCAAACATTATCAGGGCTAATCCAGAGTGCTGGACAGTTAAAGGATTGCTCTGTAATACTGGTGTTCCCAAGCCTGTTCCACCTCTAGAAAAGACAACAAATTATAGTGTTTTCAGTACAGAAAAACTCAGGCGCCACTTTCTTGACAGTGTGCATCAGAACTGACAAAAAACATCTCTGGTAAACCCAGTCCTCCTCCCATTTGCATAGTTCCAAAGATTTCTCAATGCTGTGAGTGATTACAAGGAGATTGATAAACTGTTTTATTAGAGACAGAAGTTACTGCAGTTAGTTGATAAGTCTGATAATACTAACCAGTAGTTCTAATAAGGAAGTATGTGGATATGCAGACCTCAAGGGGAGGCAAAAACTGCACCAATGAACAATGTAGAGACTCTCAGGACTGAACAGAGATCAAATGTGAGTGCTGAAAGCCAAAGCAAAATCTTCCCAGTGATATGGACTATTGCCTATTGTTTAAACAATGCTTCTAAGTGACTGAAAGGTTACACAAAGGATCATAAGTTACTCTTAGGTTGTGGAGCCTTGAACTAGGTTATATTAAGTAAGGAAGTGCAAGGGATGAAGTCCCATAACATGGAGAGGGTATTGAGGACCTTGTTCCCAACATCATCCAGAGTTTTAGATTTTGTATTACATTTTTTAATTTTTGCAAAATAGTCTTTTATTGAAATTATTGAAATACAAATCACTCAACAATACAACTGAGACGGGCATGCAAATTCCATGACCAAAGGGGGCACCCAAGCCTGCTGGCATAGCGATAGCAAATTCCTGAAGTTTAACATTCTGAACTCTGCTTTTTAATTATTCTTTGGGACCTGCACTGCCCCTGTTGCCATTAAGGTACTATTAATTGGCATTTTAGAGAGAGGAGGACCCAGAATTTTTGAATGCACCTAACTCTTCTTTCTGTCTTAAGAGTTGCCAGGCCTACTACAATACCCGCTTTGCTGGGCCTAAGGGATTTGTGCTTCCACACAGCCATACCTTGACCAGACCCCCCCCCCCCCCCCATTGCTAGTGAAGTAGCTGGTTTTATTACCATCTGCTAGGTGTTGCTCATGCTGCAGGACAAAAACAGAACAACCTTCAAGTATAGGAGAAGCTAGCATTAGCTTTCTCACTCTTAAGTCATCTCCTCCAATGTCCATATTCACTTAACACACTACATCACAGAGCCAGAAAGATTCTGATTTTTTTTTTTTTTGCTACTTAAAATTTGTCAAGGCCCATCAATTGTAGCATAGGTTGCCACTCTTCTTTTGGCCTCTCCTTTTGTGGTCATCCTATACTCATTCCATTGTCTTGCATTGTAACAGCTGAAGATGTAACTCAAGAGCTATACCCAACTGTTGACAATGAGTTTGTATAATTATCCTTAGCTGTTACGCGTGAATGCTCTGGCATACCCTTTTGAAATTCTCTATTTTATGCACTTTTCTCTAATAATTTGTTTTAAAAACTGCTCTAATTTTTCTAAAACCTATAAATTGAAAAGGTGAAAGGTGTCTGGAAGTTATTTGACTCTTCCCCTCTTTACATTCTATTGTAATTTTCTGATACTACTTAATGTTCTGCTGATGCTACACTCAAAACAATCAGTATGGTGAATACTGGAGTACTGAAGACATGAAACATATAGTTCATAGCAGTCACTCTCCTAGTTTCCATCTGTGGACTGACCAAACAAGCCTTAAACAAAACAGTATATTCTATTATTTCTACCCTGACATTTTCTAGGTAAGGACGAGTCTTAAGCCACACATGCCTCCTACTGGTCAGTGCAATAGCCACTGGGTCATAGGTAGATATACCACATGTGCCCCAATGCTATCTGTATTGGAAATGATCATTTGGGCATCATGGTGAATGACTGACTAAATAGATCTCTGCCTCAAGCACCAGGGATCACGCTTCTAATCCTGATCTCAAATCACAATCGGTTTGGAATCTGCATGTTCGCCTTATGTCAGTATGGATCCAATTTCCTCATACCTATATGTATATAGGAGTGTTTCTCGATGCTCACATACATTATGCATTACAACTGGCTAAAATGCAAAAGCCCTGAAACACACGTGATTAATGGCAACAAATCAAATTACAAAACTTCACAAATAAAAAAGATCACACAATGAAAACAGCTTTCTTTCACAATCTATGAACTAAAACCCCACCACTAAACACAGACCTAATTTGTCTGAATAGTGGTAATGCTGTGGAAAGGATTTTTCTAAGGTAAACTGTAGGGTTGGGGTTAAGGAAAGTGGCAGGGTTAGTGGTAAGGTAGTATGCACTAGTAAGAATGGACAATGAGGCAAATCCCCAGCCCCCTAATCACAATCCTATAACTTACTTCAGAAAAACCCTTTCCCTAACACTACCACTACATAAGACATTCAGACACACACACAACACTAAATCTATCCCCTTGCCTAGCCCTTCCTCTAATCTTAACCTGCAAACACACACACACCCAGTGCCTAAACTTTCAGTATATCCAAACGGTTAGTTATTAGTATCCGGAACACACACAACCTGCTGTAACAGATCTTCCTCCTTTTGACATGTACTGCACTCAATAGTAAGTGTACTTGACCACATTTTTACACATTTCCCTCTGTTATATTACAGTTTGACAAAGTGAATGCACCCCATATATTTACAGTTAGACCAATACCACCTGAACTATGACAATGAATTTGTGCAGTTTGAATCCAAAGTCCAAGTTGTTAAAATGCCTGAGACATTTACAAACGGAACTGTGCAATGCCACACAAATTTAAGAGGAGGGCCTTTAAGATAACTACTGTAAAAATTTCATACCATAATTCCACAAAGTTAAAACATCATAAACCTCCAAGAAATCAATTTATGATACATAGCAAACTTTTTTGTTTTACATTATTCTCAGCAAATGCCTACAACTCTACCAAAACCTAACATTTTGAGATCAAATTTTCAACACATGATCAACTGTAGACCACCATTCCCTGAACTATGACACTGAATTCATGAAAACTGAATCCAGAACATGATTTGCAAAAATAACTGAGAGAAAACATTGGTAAATGGAATCAAACAATACCACTAACAGCAGCAGTTTGACAAAAGCTTCCTTTAAATGACTATCCTGAAGTTTTCATACCAAAGTTCCACAAAGTTAAAGAGTTATAACTCTGCAAAACAATCATTTAAAATAGTCAGAAGAACGTTTTACATTAAAATACACTATACTACATGTAATCATGATAATAAACAAAGAAGAAACTTTGCAGTGCGGAGGGTGTGATAAGATCACACCCTCCACACTACGAAGTTTCTTCTTGGTTTGCTTTGACCCAGTATAGGTTGCATACTGCTTTTTTTTCTGAGACTTTGAGGGAGAACCACAGATTTTTGTTTTTGTAATCATTATACATAACTACTATCAGTGGCTGCAGTGGTGCGGCGGTTAGTGTTGTCACTTCACAGCAAGAGGTTCTCTTGCTCGATTCTCAGCTGGAGCGCCTTCTGTGTGGAGTCTGCATGTTCTCTCTGTGGTCGAGTGACACCTAAAGACACGCAGGTAAGTGTGTGCGTGACTGGGTCTGCCTTCTTTGAAGGTTTGGCGTTGGGCTGGCAACTTGGCACCGGACTGGAGTTCCGCTGTGGCGATCCCTAACCGGGAAAAGCCAAACGACTTTTTATACATAACTACAATTCTGAATGCAAAAAGACAGATAATCATTTTTGAAAGTGCAATAAATCGGGGGGGGGGGGGGTACCGATAGTACTGCACCTTTAAGGGTGCTCTGGGGCATAAGCCAGATGGTATGGATATTACTGCACTCCCTGACATTATAAGATATTTGCACTTCAGGCTCATGCCTCACAACACCCCTTGGCATGTAGTAATTCCTCTATTGTGCACTCTTCATTGTGCCTTATCATGCACATAAACGCACACAAATATATCACATCTGTTGTACTTATCTTTACCCTTGTGACTCAAATTATGTCTGAAAAAGGTTTGTGGGGAAAAATAAAAACAACTAACAATAGTTTAGTATCAGCATCAGGCATAATGTGTGAAGTATCCTGTACCTATCCAAAATACGACTGACAATGACTATACAGGGGCAAGGTAGTTTAGTTCTGTTATTGGTAGATTTGAGCATGAAAAAAACATTCTCAAAAAGCTGTCTGATGCCCTACATTATTTGTCTGGAGGTAAGGGCATCACTACTGTAGTCTTTTGTTGACACTGTTAACAGTTCAGAACTAAAAAAACACGAACTGCTGTTAAAATTAGTGAAGAGATCTGGCCTGCCAGTCAGTGCTCTGCATCCATTGTTCCTAAATTGTGGTATGCATGGTTATGGCAAGTGGATTGTGGAAAGCTTTAAATAAATTAGAAAAAAGCCACCCTTTATATAGTTTTGATAGCCAGGTTTGCAGTTTTTCTAGCAAAAAAATGCAACCATGCTATCAGAGTACTAAGTAATTACTGCATTCTCCTGCACCTTTTGTCTTTCAGCAGTAGAAACTGAGTATACCAAAATTATGGGGGTGGGGTAAAAGTGGACAGTTGTTCAACATGGCATCACGTTACACTTTGTGGTTCGCTACCAACCAAAAAAGAATTAGTAATGTAGAGTCTTTCTGGAAGCATCATGTTAACTCAGGCTTCTTTAGGCTGCAGCAAGCAAATCTGTTTTCAGTTTCTTGAGAGTGACTGACAGCATCAGTAGTCTGTAAAATTAGTACTGACCTCTGTTTTAAATTGCTGCAACATGCATTCTGTGTTATATAATTGTTTCTGAGACACATCATCTGTACTCATGTGCAACATTTATCTTCTGATATTTAGCACCTCTAGCTCTCGTGCCACATTCTTTGTAAAATGGCACCTGTTAACACACAGTTGAAACAGTCATAGTGAGCTCTTTTTATTTAGTTGTGCTATCAAAACAGAAAGGTGATATACAAAGATATGTAATAAAATCAGTCGTATCAAGTTGACGTTATTAAGATGCTCATACCCAAAAATACAAATGAAACAAAGTAAACAGCTAAAACAAATTAGTAAACCATATCAAAAGACACATGCTGGCACTAAAACATTGTAAACAAAGTATGCATCAATTAACTGCCAGGAATGTATTTAAATCATATGCCAAAGTAAATAAATGGCTTTCCTAGGCCATTCTAAATCTGACAGTGTGGGGGATCCCCTCAACTACTGGAATAGGAGGTTTCAGAGGTGTGACACCTTGGTACACAAAGATCAGGTACTAGAGGTCTCCAGTCGCATTACTGGCATCTTGAACAACTCCAAGGAAGATGACTGTAAGGGTCCAGCTGGGAAGTAAGGGGACCAAAAACTCTTTAGGCGATTGTGGTTGTTAATCCAAATTGTACAACTGATTTATTATCTGTTGTTAAATATATGTAGTGAATATTGGATGGAGGAGATATGACAACAGTGAGGGGCACAGAAGTGTTAGGCAGATTATGATGACTAGGAAGGAAAAAGAGATACATTTTAGAAACAGCTGGACACCTCAGCCCAGGTGCACTCCTGCAGAAAACAGTAACAGTAGTAGTAAGAGTATGAGATAAGATGGCTCTTTTTGTGGAGAACAAGCTCTATGATTAGGACATTATCTCAGCTACAAAAAGCATTACAGTGTAGTCAGGAGGTATTAGGGATACTATTCAAGGAGGGTATTTAGCTGGCAGGCACAGACAGCATTACAATGCTACAGATTTGATTTGCTGTGAGACAGTTAAAGGAGTCAGTAAAACCCTCCAAACTGCACAACTTTGGTTAATAAACATCCACATTTGGCTAGTAAGTCTAGCACTTTCTTTACAAGAAAATGTACAAAAAAGCAAATGTTCTTTTACAAAAGCTCCCACTGTGACTGTGTTGAAATGTGAAGTGAAGGCCTACCACCTAGTGGCATTACAAACAGACTAGAAAAAAAGCCTCATAATGACTAGTAGAATAGCATTCACTGCAAACTAGTTAAAAGTGAGATCAAGACCAACAGCAAACCTGTCAGGAAACAAAAGAATTCCTTACTGGACAGTACTGAACACAGACTGTTAAAGGAAACAGCAAACAATATAAATATTATCTTCAGCTGGATGAACAAATTGATATTGCTGTTAAATGACAACCTCCTGTGAGGCAGACTTCAGTGAAGAAATGAGGTTCTATACAGAAATAACTAGTCATACAATACAGAACAGAGAGTAGTAACTAGTCATGCAACAGAACAGGGCATTGTTTTAAGACTGTAGATAGAGTTATAATTGAAAAAGAGAGTGATTGGGCTAAATGTTTACGGCAGCTTCCAGGACACAGCCATATAGTGGAGCTTTTAAAAGTCTAACAGAGGTTGCACCAACAACAAATGCAATGTTCTGCATTAATCATCATGAAGCACTTGCAATGAAACAAATGAAGCTACCCCTGCATGATGTCCTCAAAATATTTAATACAAATTTAAACTCTGCTAAAACCACATTACTGAATGCAATTTTATCTGCAGCTTTATGTTTTGAGACAAAAGCAAAACAAGATGCAGCTCTGCTCAATTCAGATGCATGTTAGCTCAGTCATAAAAACATCTGAAGTGCATGGTTGAAGTTATGAGAAACTGATACATCTCCTGTCAAAAACAGTGTCAGGTTTCTGAAAACAAAATAGCACTCCAACATCAAAGACAGACGCTTTCCTCCTAAAATACCAAGGATTTCATCAGAGTAACACACACAAACATTCAGACTCCAGTTGTATACCAAAATTGTAATACATACTGCGGTCAGCTGACTCAAATGAACCAATAGAATATAATTTCTAATAAAATATACCATATAAATATTAAATACATCCTAAAACCCCTTATCAAATACAACATAATGAAATGCATTATTGTATTTCATTATATTGATTTTAATCCATCCATCCATCCATCCACCAGGAGCTTTATCAGCTTGCAACCACAACTGCATAAAGCTTCTTTTTGTTCCACTTTATTGTTATAATCACCTTTTCTTGGATCAAGCTCGACCTTCTCTAAACCAAAAAGCAAAAACTTTTTAAGTTCAGGAAATTCAACTAAATGCTGATGTGGTTACTCTGAAGAAGTCCTTGTTATTTTAGGATGAAGGGCTAAGTAAGGTTTTATTGTTGGTCTTTCAGACTTCGTTTAAGTTTTTAGCACACAATACTCTGGTACTGTTGTTTTAGTAAAATGCTAGACATTTCTCATGGGTTGGAGGTTGGCATAATGGTTAAGTGTTTACCTTACAGACACAAGGTGCAGGGTTTGATTCTCACATGGGGTAATTGGCTACACTTAAAATGGCTCACAAGGGCAGTTAGCCTAGTACTAATCTATAAACCTGTTAACACTCAGTAAGTGGGAAAATAGGCATATTTTGCAGATATAGTTATGCAATCAACTCCTTAAATATCTCACTATACAAGACAGTAATCAAACCATGTTAGTATTACAGGACAAAGTAAATAAATTGTAATACCTTGTGAATGTTTGAAGAGACCACATTGGCAGTGGAATACAGAATGTTTCACATGTTAAAATTTTTTCTAAACAGCCTTATTACCAGCTTTGAAACCATCAAATTGCATACATTGTTATTATACAACATACATTTCTAGTTACTTTCCTGAAATGGAAACTGACAACTGTAAAAGGAAAAACTTCAAAGATCAATACACGTTAGGTTCAAGTAAGGCACCCTTTATTACTTGCAGCAAGGAGACAAAGCATGTAAGTACAAGGTTTGTCTAACTTTCTGGTGGTCAGTATATTATTCTTATACAGTTCTCTTCATGTCACATAGAAAATGTCACTAATTACTGGTGACGTAGTTGGACACAGCTTTCTGTATGTTACACAGAAAATGTTACCAGGCTTATTGCTGACATGGTCAGATTATTGCTGTCTTGCAAAAACATTTGAGAAAAACAACCTGGCCTTGGGCTTATTTTAGCCCACCTTGCCTCTTCAATTCTTCCATTGTACATTCTAATATAATGCGATACATTTTGTCTAGATTCAAGGTACATTTCTAGCTTTGGTACAAGAAGTGCTGACTATAGTTTAAGCTTTCAAACATCTATTGTTTTCTTTATCAAGACTTCTAGCAGCTGCACATTTACTCATGGCATAAGCAGAAATAGAATGTCTCTTATTAAGTTTCCGGTAGCTGTACATATTTTCATTGCATAAGCATAATAAAGTGTCTCTTATTAAGTTTCCAATAGCTGTGCAGATTCATGCGGTATGAACAGTATAAATGTATTAACCCTTTTAAGCCTTTAATGTACTAAGCATGCACATTGCTATTATGCATTTTCTTAACATTTCCCCCCTTTTAATACTTTTATTCTACTTTCAAAACAAGCATAAACAGTTTTTTCTTCCCTTAACCTCTTCCTACTCAGGATTTGCAGTTGAGAGAGTCATTTAGTTTAAACCCATGAAAGCATTTTCAATGTTTCAGTAACTCTTCGAGTTCAGCATCTTGGTATAAGGTTTCTGAAACTGAAATGTCTACAAAATTTTTGATTAGTCCTTTTATGCAGGGGATGCAGCAGCACCCACATACCATCAGTAGAGCTATCCCTACACAGATGGCAATCAGAATGTTCATCAGGATACTGCCCCACCCCCAAACAATTTCTGGAAAAAGTCCGTCAATGGATTTGGTCCTGGTTTGGTCATGGCCGACACCTGCTGGATTACCTCAAGATGGTTGTCTATCTTGTGTTTGTGGTCAGGAATATATGAACAGCACTCCTCCTGGATTAAAGCGCACGTACCTCCTCTGGCCGCTGTGGTGAAGTCAAGAGCCATGCGATTTTGAAGTACCACTGTTCTCATGGCAGTCAGTTCATCGGTTACCAATTCTAGGGCAGAAAAGGTTGTATTACTCATTATTTCGAGAAGTTTAGACAATTTTCTCAGTTCCCAGATTGATTTCATTGCTCTATATGCTGGTAATATGCCTTCCCACGATATGACAGTATCACTCAGAAACATGTGTGATAGTCCTTTGTTATTTCCAGAGCCTAAGTCATGATGGTATTTCCAGGGTGCATTGATTTGTCCCACTGGATTGACATGCTTCTTGATTTCTCGGACATTCCGAATCTTCCCTTGAGGTAAAACTGTCGTGTGTCGTATGGCCGGAACCAGGTATCCCAAAAAAACAACTGCCGGACCAATTCTCGGGTAGCCATTTATATGCTTTTCTTCTGCATATAAAGTAACAATCTTCCACTTTAGTAGTAACTTTACTATACCCTTGCTCTGCATGAAACATTTTTCTGTCGATTATAGACAGTTGTTTGTAGAGATCAGCATTAAGTTTTACTTCTTTAATTGTCCTATACATCAGTTCAACAAATAAATCATAGCTCGTGTTGCAATAGAATTTGATGTTATCGGATTTAGTGTAGCATCTATAGGGAACAGTAACATTGCAATAGCTCCAACCCACCTTGACTGTATCACTCTTATAAAAACACACAGTTACTTTCTGTCGAATAGACAAGTGCAATGCTACCTTATCTTTTGATGTGACATCTGATGTATCATGAATTAAGTTTTCCCAGGTCTTGTTAGCCCCTAGGGGAACTGCAGTTAACAGTAGCCCCCCATATGCTGTTGGTAAAGCCGTGCAAATCCAGCAATTCGAAACATTAAAGGTTTCAGCATACACATATTTAATTGCCTGGTAAGTATTAAAGTTCGGGTGCCACTCTGCACGCTTATTGAGTTCTACTTGCGTGGCTGAGAAAAGAAATGGCCACAATAAAAAGATTATTGTCACCAGTACAGTCAACATGGTCATGTAATATTTTTGTGAAAACAGTTGTTCTGCATTTCCTTTTTCTCCGGTTCTTCCAAGTAGGTGTATTTGGATCTTACTGGATTCAGTCATCTTATTTTGGACACGTGATTTTACTCTCTGCCCTAATAGGACCTTCAGCACCGATGGTTTCTTCACTGGGTTGGAGACGGATCAGTCCTATTGATCTGACCCCCCTTTGTAGCCAGACTTTGTGCTTACGGTCCCGATAAGAGAGGTAAGATCTTTGTCCAATTCAAAGTTCTTTACCAGCTTGCAGTTCTTTAGGTGTATCCACGAAGCTCGTTCTGCTATTTTGACTGCAGTAGGTGTCGAATGAAGCACCTGGTAGGGACCTTCCCACCTTGGCAATGCCCAGTTCTTTCGCTTCATGAATTTAATCCATACCCAGTCTCCTGGCGTCACTGCCACTTCCGATGTTTCGGTTTGTTTTTTATCTAAAACAGAATTTGACTGCAAGAGATGTTTAGAACTCAACAACTGTTTCATATATTCAGCTAGTGTAAAATCGACTTCCTGGTCTGATGATATGAGAAGTTTCCACTGGGGTGTATAATAAGCTCTTCCAAACAGTTTTTTAAAAGGAGTCAATCCTTCTGCTGTAGGGATAGTTCTCATGCTCAACAGTGCCACGGGTAAACAGTACAACCAAGTTTTTCCTGTTTCAGCTATTAATTTTCTCAATTTGCTTTTTAATATACCATTATGCCTTTCAACCAGCCCTGCAGACTGTGGATGGTATGCACAATGATTTTTTAAAGAAATACCAAAATGCTTACTTAACTGCTGTATGGTTTGATTTACAAAATGTGTACCATTGTCACTGTAGATTCTTTCCGGAATGCTAAACCTAGGAATAATTTCCTTGACAAGTACATTTGCCACTGTAGCTACATCCGAATTTTTGGTTGGAAAGGCTTCCACCCACCTGGAAAATATGTCTATAATGACAAGACAATACTTTTTATTTTCACATTTGTTCAATTCTATGAAATCCATACAGAAAGTGTGAAACGGATATGGTGGTGTGGGGAAACTCTCTTGCTTGGGCTTTATCGCCCCCTGGGCATGATGTCTGTTACAAATCTGACACATGAAACAACATTTTTTACAGTAGTTTGTAAATCCGTACGTTGTGAACACTTGGTTCATCAGCTGTACCATCCCCCCTGTTGTGACATGGCATTGCCCATGGCTCAACAATGCTGCATAGCGAAACAAATTAGAAGGTAGTATCGGTTTTCTTTCTTTAGAGATGTACAGCCCTTTTTCGAGGATTGCTCCTCGTTTTATCCATCGCCATTTTTCAGCTTGCGTAGTGAGCGTCTGCATTGTTTTTAACATGTCTAGATCTAAGGTTTCAGATGGCTGCAATTCCTTATTAAAAAGAAATACTTCTGTGGCCGCTTGATTTGCAGCTGTATCAGCTCTCGCATTACCTTTTGAAATCCTATCCTGTTGCTTGGTGGGAGCTGTACATTTGCAAATGGCCACTTTCTGAGGTAACTGAATAGATTCTTCTTCTTCTTCTTTCGGCTTTATCCCGGTTAGGGGTCGCCACAGCGGATCACCTGTCCACACATTGAATGGCAGTGGAGTTTTACGGTGTCGAGTTGCCAGCCGGCAACCTTCCACAGAAGGCACACTCACACGCACACCTAAGGCCAATTTAGAGTGTCCAATCCACCTGCAGCATGTCTTTGGGATGTGGGAGGAAACCGGAGCACCCGGAGGAAACCCACGCGACCACAGGGAGGACATGCAGACTCCGCACAGAAGGCACCCCAGCCGAGGATCGAACCGGAGAACCTCTTGCTGTGAGGCGGCAATGCTAACCACTGCACCACCGTGGCCGCCCGTAACTGAATAGATTCTAAAAGATCTAAAATAAACTGTGCATGATTTATAGGTTTGCCAGCAGATGTTATCATTCCCCGGTTTTTCCACTGTTGTGCAAACACATGTACAGTGGAAAAAGCGTACTGGCTGTCAGTAAAAATGTTTACACATTTACCCTTTGCTAGGGTACATGCCCGTGTCAGGGCAATCAATTCTGCTGCCTGTGCAGATAAATAGTGTGGTAAAGATTTTGCTTCTACAATCTCAGTATCAGAGACTACTGCATATCCTACTAGTTTTTTTCCTGCAGGATCCCTTTTGCATGAGCCATCCACATAATATGTCACCTCGGCACTGTCCAAGGGGACGTCCGTGAGATCTTTTCTAGGTAGGGTCTTTTGCTCAATTACCTGCAGGCAGCGGTGGGGTGTGCCATCTGCAGGGGTTGGAAGCAGCGTAGAAGGGTTCAAAGTTGTACATCGTTCAATTGTCATATGAGGTCGGCTCAACAATATAGTCATGCAGGAAAGATGCCTAGCAGGGGAGAGATATGCCACTTTTTCTTGCAGTAAAATGATCACGACTGCATGGGGCACTCCCAAAGTGAGAGGGTGGAACAAGACGGCTGAAGCCTGCACTGCCATTGCAGCTGCAACTACTGCTTGTACACAGTGGGGTAAGGATCGTGCCACTGGGTCCAGTTGTGATGAATAGAAAGCGATGGGGCATTGCTTATCCCCATGCTGTTGTGTTAATACTGATGTCATATAACCCTGCTTGCAATCTACAGTCTGGAAAAAACGTTTATGATAGTTTGGCAATCCCAGAACTAGTGAGGACGCTTTTAACTGCTTTAGTTTACAAAAGGCCGACTCTGCCTCTGGTGTCCATTGTAACAAATCCTGCGCTGCCATAGGCGCCTTATATATAAGGTCAGTTAAGGGTGCTGATTCCAAAGCATAGTTTGGAATCCAGCTTTGGCAAAAATTAGTTGTACCCAGGAAGGACATCATTTCCTTCTTGGTAGTGGGTTTTGGTGCTTGTAAAATTGCTACTTTTCTGTCCTCATCTAACATTCTACCTTCCTTGGATATTACATATCCTAGGTATTTAACCTATTTTTTCCAGAGCTGCAGTTTGTCTTTGTTTACCTTATGTCCCTCAGCAGCTAAAAATCGAAGAAGTGCTAGGATATCTTCCTTACAATCCTGCTGGGTGGGGGCCGCCAGCAGAATGTCATCAACATAAAGTAAATCCTGGCTACCTCTTGGTGGGTTGAATCCCGCCAAGTTGCTTGCCATTTCTTGTGAGAATATCGTTGGACTTTCACAATATCCCTGTAGTAGGCGTGTATATGTATATCTTTTTCCCTGAAATGTAAATGCAAACCAATACTAGCTATCAGGGTGTATCGGTATCGAAAAGAATGCGTTGCTAATGTCTACCACAGAAAAATATTTTTGTTGAGGTTTTAAGTCATTCAACAGGGTGTGTGGATCTGGCACTATGGGTGCCCTTGGTATTACCGCGTCATTTACAGCTTGCAAATCCTGGACCATACGCCACTCTCCACTGGCTCTTTTAACTGGAAATAAGGGTGTGTTACATCGTGAATCGGGAGATTCTATTGTATCCCTCCTTTAAGTAAGGATGCTATAATAGGCTTTATCCCTGCCTCTGCATCTTTTCTTAAGAAATACTGTCTTTTTTGTGGTCTGAATACTGACTTTGGCGTGATAGTGACTGACCCCGCTGTACGAATGAGTCCTACATCTGATTTCCCTGTTGACCAGAGAGTCTCTGGTATACCTCGCAAGGCATTTTCTTCCTCCTTTAATAGGAGTGTCCATCAGCTGTCTTTGCTAGATTGCAAGTGCACAGCTGGGTTGGTCTGAGTTATCCAATTCAATTTTTGCACTCGTATCCCCTGTCCTGCCAGTTCTAGTTTGGTCTGTTTCTCCCATCTTGTGGCTTTTTCTCCTAGGTCTGCCCATTTTATATTTTTGTTTTTAGTTAAACTAACATGTGGTAATCAATTAGATCTATAAAGTGCAAAAAACTCCTGGGGCAGTGAACAGCTGGCTACACTATTTCCTTCTGTGTCCCAGTACAGGTTATGCAGCATCAATCTATTTGTATGATTCTTAAATAATTCTTTCTCATATTCCTTATCAGGTCCTGGTGTGTTACAAAAATACAGGGTACAGTGCAACAGGTGTTGCTTGTCAATGTCAAGGGAGGGAAACTTACTGATGGCTATGCTCATTAGTTCCTCGTTCACAGTCCCTGAACCAGTAGTAACCAAGTCCTGGCTGTACGAGTAAAACATTTCACCCTCCGATTGCACCACAAAGGTATTATTTTGTTGCTGTGCTTTCATACCCTGCATGGTTGGGACTACTGCTATACCAAATATCTGCATGAGGTCTCTGCCCAAGAGATTTACTGGGCATTTTGCAGAAAAGTACAGTTTTGTACCTACCATAAATGTAGATGTTCGAGTGTTCACCCTGCTGCAGTCATCACACTTAGGTTATCCTGTCGTCAGGCGGTCCTGCAGTCGGCCGGATTTCCAAAGTCTTGGTCCGACGTCGGTTGGTGTCGCTTCAGTGTACATATATTGCAACCGACGCCATTGTCTTCAGTTTTTCTTGCCCCAGATGTCAGGTGCCCCCAAAAAAGGTGATCCAAATCAGTACCAAAAAGTGAGAACAGTGAACAGACACAAAAACCCTTCAGCTATAAGCAAATACATCAGTAAGGCTTAGCAGAGGTTTAGCCAGTAAATCAGAGGGGTTGGAGGGAGGGTAACCTGGACTGCAGTAGGGTGAACACTCGAACATCTACATTTATGGTAGGTACAAAACTGTACTATGTTCATCGTGTTACCCTGCTGCAGTCATCACACTTGGGTTGAGTCCCAAAGCTAAGGTAGGGTGGAGGCATTAGAGAAGGTTAGAGGAGTCAATGAGCCCCTGTAGGACTGCTGTGGCGAAACCTGCCCTGGACTTAGAGTAAAGAGGCAAGTGATAGTGTTTGGTGAAGGTGTGTACAGAACTCCAAGTAGCAGCTTCTAAAATTTCCTTGGTAGGAACCCCCCTGAGAAAGGCTGTAGAGGTAGCTGTAGCCCTGGTAGAGTGGGACCTAATGGTAGGAGGAACTGGTTTCCCATGATGGATATAGCAGAATCGTATGAAATGGCCTATCCATTTAGAAATGGTTTGCTTGGAAATGGCCTTCCCTTGAGAAGCTGTAGCATAGGAAACAAAGAGCTGGTCAGTTTTTCTGAAAGCCTTAGTCTTATCCAAGTAATATCGAAGCTGCCTGTGAATGTCCAAGGAATGTAGGAGTCTCTCACCTTTGTTCTGTGGATTGGGGAAGAAGGTGGGTAGATGGATGGTTTGATTTAAAGCTACGCTGGAAACCACCTTAGGCATGAAGGAAGGATTAGTTCGTAGAGAGACTCTGTCTTGATGAAAAATGAGGAAAGGTTCCACTGCCATAAGTGTCTGTAATTCTGAAACTCTCCTAGCAGAAGTTATTGCCAGGAGCAAGGCAGTCTTCCAAGATAGGTACTGAAGGTCTGCAGAAAAAGCTGGTTCAAAGGGAGGTAATGTTAGCTTTTCTAGAACAAAGTTGAGGTCCCATGTAGGCGTAGGAGCTCCTCTAGGTGGTCTAATTTTTTTTGCCCCTCTGAGGAACTGCCTTAGGAGTGGATTTGAAAATAAAGGTGGATTCATGTCGTAGTGAGCTGAAATAGCTGAAGCATGGATTTTAATTGAGGAGAAGGAAAGTCCTTTATGTAACATCTCAGCTAAATACTGCAGAATGTGAGGCATATGAGGCTGAGTTGTATCTAGGCCTTTAGCTTGATTCCAAGCAGAAAACCTTTTCCATTTGTCCTAGTAAGCCTTCCTGGTGCTTGGCCTCCTGGCTTCTAGGATAACATCCAGTACTGTTTGAGAAAGAGGAGCTGGTTGGCTACTTAATTGATTTGCCATGCCGCCAGGTTTAAGGCTTTGATCTGGCTGTGTAGAATCTGCTTGTCTTGCTGTGTGAGCAAATGAGGTATTTGAGGCAATATCCATGGTGGGCTGTGAGCCATATTCTTCAGTAGTGGGTACCAGTGCTGGCGTGGCCAGTCTGGGGCTATGAGTATCATTCGAGGTTTCTCCTTTTTGACCTTCAAAGTACCTTTGTGAGAAGAGGTAATGGAGGAAAGGCATATGCTGTCAGGTTCTTCCAACTGAAGGAGAGAGCATCCACTTTCCAAGCTTGATGGTGGAATGTCCTTGTACAAAATTTTGTCAGCTGGTAGTTTTGAGGACTGGCAAACAGGTCTATATTTGGTAGGCCCCATCTTTGAGTTATCATTACAAATATTTGTGGGTCTAGCTTCCACTCGTGGGGATCTTCGATGTTTCTGCTTAGGTCGTCTGCCAATGTGTTTCTGTGTCCTGGCAGGAAGTGAGCTTGTAACTGAACTTGGTACATCAGAGCTGTGTTCCATAAGATTATTGCTTGCCTGCAAAGAGGGTAGGAATGTGTGCCCCCTTGTTTGTTTATGTACCACATTACTGTGGTGTTGTCCGTCTTTATTGCCAGTTGTCCAGGCTGTAGTAGATCCTTGAAGGCTGTCAGAGCTTTCTGCACAGCAAGCATCTCTTTTTGGTTTATGTGTAGTTTTCTTTGTTCTGCAGTCCATAGGCCTTGAATGCATTTCCCTGCCATGTGAGCCCCCCAGGCATAGTCTGAAGCATCTGTTGTGATAGTTTGCCTGGGTGGGGGCAAGGTGAAAGGCTGACCCTTGTTGTGGTGACATGCCTGTGCCCACCAGAGAAATTCCTGTTGAAGGCAGGGAATGAGAGATATCACTGTGTCTAAGCTGTGGCTGTGTTGAGACCATACGCTTTTTAGGTACCATTGTAATTTCCTCATATGCATTTTTGCAAATGGTATTATCAGAATGCAAGATGCCATGAAACTCAAAGCCTGCAGAATTTTTCTTGCAGTTAATTGGGTCTTTGTTGCCATTGTCTTGAAGTATTGAGTCAGTTGTAATTGCTTGTCTGGTGTAAGATAAGCCTTCTGGGTCGTTGCGTCCAAGCTGGCACCCAGGAATGTCATTTTTTGTGAGGGTACTAGTTTTGATTTCTGTTCGTTTACTGGGTACCCCAGGCAATTTAGTAGATGCTTCACAAAAGCCAGATGTTATATGAGAATGTCTTTTCTTTCTGCTTGGATGAGGCAGTCGTCCAGGTATGGATATATTTGAATTCCTCTTTGTCTGCAGTATGCAATTACTGGTGCCAGGCATTTTGTGAATACTCTGGGCGCAGTAGATAAGCCAAAGGGCAGTGCAGAGAATTGATAATGGGTTGAACCTGCAATGAAAAACGGAGGAATCTTCTTCAACTTTGTCTGATAGGGACATGCAGGTATGCCTCCTTGAGATCCAACGTTACCAGCCATGCTTCCTTGCCCAACATGGGAAGTAGCTGCTGTAGAGTTAGCATCTTGAATTTGGGAACTTGTACGTAAGTGTTTAAAATTGAAAGGTCCAGAATTGGTCTCCAAGCATTTTCCTTCCTGGGTACCAAGAATAGTCTTGAGTAAAATCCTTGGCCTTGCTCTTGGGTTGGTACCCTTTGAATGGTTCTCATGACCATGAGAGCTGTAATTTGCTTTTGAGTCTCTGCCCTTTGATTTTGTGGCAGGTTTGGCATTCCTCTTTTTATTGGCAAAGTGTGAAAGTGGAATCTGTATCCTCGTAAAATTATGTCCAGGACCCATTTGTCCTTTGTGACCATGTGCCAGTTGTCTACAAATAATGCTAGTTTTCCCCCCAGGGGGGCTGACAAAAGAGCTTTGTTTGGCCAGTTGAGGTGCAAGTCATTGAGTTTGCCTTCTGGTGGCTTGAGACCTGTCTTCTCCTCCCTTCTGGGTTGGAGTGGTCCATTGACGAGGTTTATACTGAGCTTGTGGTTGTCCTCTGCCCCTTGGGCGCCTGTATTTACCCCTCTGAGACCTGTCAGTGGCTGGAAAGGACCAATTTTTGGTTGGCCAGTTTCTGCTGAAGCGAGGGGGTTGTACCTGTAGGAAATCTTTGACTGTCTGCATTGATTATGCCTTATCCTCCATTTTCTTTAAAACTTCTTTTGCTTTAACACCAAAAAGAACATCCTGCTGCAAGGGAGCATCTAGTAGTTTTGCTTTAACATGTTCAGGCAGACTCTGCTCCTTTAACCAGGCATGCCTACGTATAACTGATCCAGTGACCGCTGCTCTGCAGGAGGCCTCCAAGGAATCAAACCCACATTGTAAGGTATGTTTGCCCACCTGCTCAGTGGCGTGCAACAAATCCTGTACTTCTTTCAATTCAGATTGTTGAGGAAGAGTTGTTATCTTTTGTTTTAACTGAGAGATCAGAAATTGCTGATACTTAAGCATATGAAACTGACAGTTTAGAGCTCTCATAGCTAAAGTGGCTGAGGTGAAAACCTTTTTCCCCCATCTGTCTAGTGCTCTTGAATCCCTCTCAGAAGGAACTGGATTTTTAGCCATGGAAGCCTTAGCCCCCTTGGGACCCTGGGCTTTTGTAAAGAAATTTATGGGAATCAGGTACTCTGTAATATCTGTCAGGCTTGGCCGGGGCAGGAGGCAGAGAATCAGGGTTGAAACTGGATTCTAAATAAACATCACACACAATGTCCAGAACAGGAGGGATGGCTAGAGGTCTGTGTTGGGGGAGTAAAAGAAACTCTCTGAGCCTTTTCTTGGAATCAGAGTAATCCTGGCCTTCCCAGTGAAAATGCTCCCTCATGGTGTGTAAAGTTTCCCCAAAAGAGTAATCTTCAGGAGGGGAAGCTGAGGGAATAGAGTACTCAGCATCAGAATATTCATAAGGAGAGAAGGAATAGTCTTGGTCTTCAGAGGAATCCGAAGAAATAGACAGTTGTTCAGAGGAAGCAGATTCTTCCTGTTGTCTAGGCCTTTTGTCAGGAGGGGGCTGGGAACCCCTGATAAGAGTAATCAGATCTTCAGCCATCTTAAGCATCCGTTTCTTAGGCATAGGGCCTTGAACAGGAGACTGAAGTGAAGCTTCTTTCAATTTGGAAGGAGTCTTCGATTTAGAAAATGCTTTGACTGTAAGAGTCGTCGGTCTGAGAACTCCTTCAGAAAGCGAAGGTGTTTCAGAAGAAACGGCATCCTTGGAAGGTAAGTCGTCGGTAGGGCCTGAAGTAAAAGGCTGCGTTGGCCTAGTACATTCCGTCAAAATATCCGTAGCGGTCTCGGGTTCCTCAACTGCGGTAGTCGGAGGCTGCGTCGGGGCCTCACAGATAACCGAAGAACCGGAGACCGGATCAACCGAGGCCTCGGAATCAGGCTTAGGCCTGGGTTGACGATCCTTATCCCTGCGCTTTTTGTGCACGCCGGTAGTCGGTAGTTCCGATGGCATGTTACAATTAAATTTTCTGCTAAAAAAGTGTCGTGCGAAATCAAATCGTCTTTTAATAGTGTGTTTATTAAATCTAGCACAAAAACGACAAGAAGTGACGTCGTGATCAGGGCCTAGGCAGGGTATACAGTAAGAATGAAAATCCTTATGAGGTATTTGCTTCCCACAAGAAATACAATTGTTAACTTTTTCTGGCATCGGTCTGAGGCAAGAAAAGTTTTACCAACGGGGTACTTAGCTTTACAGAAGACTTCGGTCTGAAACTCGAATTTGAAAATCTCAGGAGTCGGCCGACCGGCACTTGCGAATGGCTTCTGCTTCGAGCACCGCACGGCAAGAAAGACTGAAGAAAATGGTGTCGGTTGCAATATATGTACCCCTGGCGCACTGACATCAGGGATGAAGCGACAGCAACCGACGTCGGACCAAGACTTTGGAAATCCGGCCGACTGCGGGACCGCCTGACAACAGGATAACCCAAGTGTGATGACTGCAGCAGGGTAACACGATGAACATCTACAATCTTGCTTTTCTGTGTTAATCCTGAAACTGGATCAGTTATTGCAATGTTATGGGAGAGAGGCTCCCGATACAGTTGTCCATTAGCTGCTTTGACTAGTATGTAATCAGGTGACTATGTTTTCTGGTAGTTTGGAGGGGTGTATCAGGGTCCGTGATGCCCCTGAATCATACAAAAATTTGACCTCCCTTCCTTCTACCAAAAGTGTAACTTCAGGTTTTGTGTCTGCTAAATAGAGTTCTAAGCTCAACAAAGCTAGGTCTAATATTTCGTTTTCTTCATTGTCACTAACTTCCTCTACTCCCTCTTTCACATTCTCATTTGTCCTTTCTTTGCTAGTCCCTTCTAGTGATTCTTGACTATCATATAGTCAGTCCTCATCTTCCTTGTCGTCCGTTGTTGCCTTCTTATTTTTCCTGCAATCCCTTGCCAAATGTCCCTTTTTACCACATTTAAAACATTCTCCCCTTTTCTTACGCCCTTCAAAGTCCTCTGATCGCTGATCAGACAGTTTGTTTCCCTGTGCGTTTTTCTTGCCCTTTTTCCCCAGACTGCACTACATAAACTTCTGTTCCGTTTTCTACAGAAAATACTTGAGCTTTCTTTTTCTTTTTGCTATTAAAATGCCTTTCGGCATGTCTAGCATATTCAAGCAATGATTGTAACCTGCTGGTACCATGGTCTACCATGTGTTTTGTAATAAAAATGCTTATGGGCGTACTACTGCCTTTCAAAAATGCATTCTTTAATTACTGTTCATATGGGGAATCTTGCGTTTGAGCTTCAGAAACCTGCATTCCACAGTGGTTATTAAAACATTCTGACAATCTGGCATAGTACCGGTCAATTGCTTCACCTTCTTGTTGGATGCATTGATTAATGCAAGTCCAGTCTGCCCTAGGTTTCCATTTTTCAGAGATGTGGTCTGTAAGACCTTTAACTCTTGTGTCTAATTCTGCGCTGCTATGTGGGAGGGGTCTTTGTGCAGCATCACGAGGGTTCCAGTTGCCACAAATCATGTACCAATCTGGACCTACAATTTGTCTAACTTCTTTTTCTACTTCTTCTCCGTTTAAGTTATAACTTAACCTCATTCCTTGTAAGTCTTCTGAGAATTTTCTAAAATTAATCTTCGGATGGGGAATTCCCTCAGTGGCTTTCCGAATATCTTCCAGAATCCAAGGTCTATATACTAAGATAGTTGGGTCCTGATTGTCCTGACTTGCCTGAGGATTAGGTACTTCTATAAGCGGGCATATTTCTTCTTCTTCTCCTATAGGTCGTGAATTCTTAACTATTTGCCATAACTCAATATCTTCTTCTGAATTATTTGCCTTTGTTCGGGACCTGGTTCCGATGGGATCTCTGATTTTAGTTAGTTTTAGTTTTATAATATCTTTATCTTCAGTGACCACAGGATATAGTAGGGGTGGACTAACCTGTTCACTCGCTTCATATTCTGGTAAGGGAGGCGGAGGTGCTGATGCTATTACTAAGTTATTATCCTCCTTATCTAAACACATTGCTTTTGAATCTTTGTTCCTTTGGTCCCTACGGTTTACTTGCTCCAGCCACCTGTGTGCTTGAGGAATTCCTAACCGCCGTTGCTTTTTTACCTGACCCTTGGAATCGTTTTTGAGTTGTTTGATAAGTTTGATAAGCGAGGATTTTTCTAATTTTCCATCAAATTCATATTTATTAACCCATTTTGAAAAATATCTAATATTATCGGCGCGTTGCGACTGCATATATTTTGCGTCTTCCATTAACGGCGGGCTCTGGGGTGTTTTGTGCAATTACTACCCATTTTATTTTACCTTTGATTGTTACGTAACTTCTCTTAATTTTAACGTGTACCACGGATTTTGTTATAGTCTCATCAGAATGACTGCCTACTTATTCTGTTTCTCCTGATCTACGACAAGACAGTACTCTTTTTTTTATCCCTGACTGTAAGAAAAATACAATCTGATAAAAAACAATACACATCTAGTCCCTGATCTAAAACAGGAAATAGAAAACAGAAAAAAAGTAGATTCACCTTACCTGAGCCCACGTGATTGATCACTGATTCGCGGAGACCCGTTCTTCAGTCACAGATCAGAAAGTGGCTGGCCTCTTTTGACGACAATTAGTCGTAGGACTTCTCATATAAGAAGAACCGATTTGGTTTCTTCCCCGTATGGTTTCAGCCACCTTGCCGTCTGATCCGAGGTGAAGAGTGGGTTCCGGTCCGAAGGACCAATCTGTAAAAGGAAAAACTTCAAAGATCAATACACGTTAGGTTCAAGTAAGGCACCCTTTATTACTTGCAGCAAGGAGACAAAGCATGTAAGTACAAGGTTTGTCTAACTTTCTGGTGGTCAGTATATTATTCTTATACAGTTCTCTTCATGTTATATAGAAAATGTTACTAATTACTGCTAATGTAGATGGACACAGCTTTCTGTATGTTACACAGAAAATGTTACCAGGCTTATTGCTGACATGGTCAGATTATTGCTGTCTTGCAAAAACATTTGAGAAAAACAACCTGGCCTTGGGCTTATTTTAGACCACCTTGTCTCTTCAATTCTTCCATTGTACATGCTAATATAATGCAATACATTTTGTCTAGATTCAAGGTACATTTCTAGCTTTGGTACAAGTAGTGCTGACTATAGTTTAAGCTTTCAAACATCTATTGTTTTCTTTATCAAGACTTCTAGCAGCTGCACATTTCTCATGGCATAAGCAGAAATAGAATGTCTCTTATTAAGTTTCCGGTAGCTGCACATATTTTCATTGCATAAGCAGAATAAAGTGTCTCTTATTAGGTTTCTAAAAGCTGTGCAGATTCATGCAGTATGAACAGAATAAATGTATTAACCCTTTTAAGCCTTTAATGTACTAAGCATGCACATTGCTATTATGCATTTTCTTAACAGCAACAGTGGCACTTTTTTTATTCTTTTTTTTTTTTCCCACTGAGTCCATAATGAGTGGATCACAAATTATCTTCAGACAGCAAAGTAAAGAAGGAATGTAATCAGCTTGCATGGGACAGATATTTGATGATGAATTTTGGATTTGTCACTCCAGATATGTCCCAGTCACTGACCATTTCCAAAAAAAAGAATCCCACTGCTCAGTGACAGAAAATAGCATTGCTCAGTTGGTTCAACAACTGCTAAGGTCATTAATCATTGACCAACTTAAATTAAAATTCAGCTATGCTCCTTAAATGGCACCACTGTCGACCAATGTGTAATTCAACATAAGTGGCTCCCAACATCTACCACTGAATAGCATTGCAATATATATATATATATATATAAACGTGTACTAGTTTAAGGCATACAGCCTTATTTAACAGCAGGACATACTAAATATCATATAAAGATACAAACTGCTAGAAGAGAATGAAAATAATTACACAAATAAAGCAAAATATGCAGTGGTCGCAGTAATGGTCTCCCAGCTCAATGTACTACTGGCCAAATAATACTGCTTTTTTGTCACACAATACAGCATTATCCATGGGGAGGATGGGTGCTGCCCTCCTCCAAAAATATGTATCCCTCTGAAGCACCAACAGCACAATGAATGCTACTTACCATAATACAAAATCTCCAAGAATAGATCCATCTTCTGTAACCTTTGGTACTTCGTTGCAGGTGCTAAGACCATTCAGCAGATAAAACTTTCCCTGGCTGCCAGTCTCTCTTCCCATAATACATTCTGAGGTTAGCATGAAGCCAAGGAAAAATGGAAAAACAGACACAACAGAAGAGAAAGCAGGGGCACCTTCACCAAATTTTGGAGACAGAGGGAGGGATTTTATCAAAGATGGACCTTCTTACAAATCTGTCTCTATGGTAAGTACATAATTTTTGTATCTGGCTGGATGTTCCTCTTTGGTAATCTGAGGCCCTTTGGACAGAGTCCCTAACTAATCCTATGCAACCTATGTGGTGTATTTGCTTGTAGATGAAGGAAAAGTTGTTTTTTTCATGGGAATCATGGGAATATGTTGTTGATGGCAATGGCTTAAAAAGATCTAGACCTGAAAAACTATCAAACTTCAAGTACTTTACAATCAGGTTCATTGAAACCCAGGTTATAGCTGTGCATATATCATCTAAAGTGGTATTATGTAAAGTACTCATGAAGAAGCCAATTCTCAGAGCTCTTGGGGAGGAAACTAGACGTTAACATATTTGTCTTATGATAAAAATCTATGCAGTTGTCACACATCTGAAAAGGGTATACTTGGTAACTTTTATTTGGCCAACGTGGAAGAAACAAACAAATAACTGCTGGTCTCTGGAAAGATTTGGTTTTGTCCACACATTATCAAGCCTGCTTATATCTATAAGGCACATAAATATTTACCACAGTTAGAATACACAAGGAAAATACAAGCAGGGTAATAGACTAATTTTAAGTTGGATGTGGTGGCATCGTTAGGCATAAAGGATAGAGTTAGCTACAAGTGTCACTATTTACTTGTGGAAAACTAGATAAACAGTTTTGACAGAAAGATCTTGCAACTCAACTGATGATTTTGGCTGAAAAAAGACCACTAGAAAGAGGGTTTTCCAGGAAAATAACTGTAATCAGCAGAGGTTACAGGTTCAAATGGCAGAAAAATAAACCTCTTGAACACAGGTAAATGTTCCAAGGAGGATGAGGTCTCTAGTACCAGACAGTACCCAAGGCCTTACAGACCTTGAAGAAGCAAGAGAAGTGGAGTCCAGAATGAAAGCTAGAGTTGCACACTAACTGAACTCTGATGAAGGAATTACTAAGAACAGAGTAAAAATTTTCAGATAAGTAAGGACCAATGATACATGAGCAGAAAAAGTACAGTTGTGTACCTACCATAAATGTAGATGTTCGAGTGTATTCACTGTTGCAGTCATTACAATTGGGTTATCCTGCTGGCAGGCTACCTGCAGTCAGCCCAAATTCCAAAGTCTAGGTCCGGCGTCGGTTGCTGTTGCCTCCTCCCTGACTTCAGTGGGCCAGGGGTATAAAAGATGCAGCCGATGCCATTTTCTTCAGTTTTTCTTGCCCCAGATGTCAGGTGCCCCTAAAATGGTAGGCTAAATTATAACAATAAGTATGCATGCACAAAAAACAACTTTTCCTTCATCTACAAGCAAATACACCACATAGGTTGTATAGAATACAGAAGTACAGATAAGTCCCAGCAAAGGAAAAAGGGGGATGGCGGTAGGGTAACTTGGACTGCAACAGTGAATACGCTCGAACATCTACATTTATGGTAGGTACACAACTGTACTATGTTCATCGTGTTTCACTGTTTCAGTCATTACAATTGGGTTGAATCCCATAACTAAGGTTGGGAGGCTGGTGCTAAATTGGATTAGGAGAGGCTATCAGGCCCTGCAGAACTGCAGTGGCAAATCCTGCCCTGGATTTAGAGTAGAGAGGTAGGTGATAGTGCTTTGTAAAAGTATGCACTGAACTCCAAGTTGCAGCCTCTAAGATGTCTTTGGTTGGTACTCCTCTGAGGAAGGCTGCTGAAGTGGCTGCTGCTCTGGCTTGAATGTGGCCTAATGCCCTTAGGCACTGATTTGCCATGCTGTGAATAGCAGAGATGAATGCAGTGGCCTATCCATTTTGAAATAGTCTGCTTTGAGATAGGCTTTCCTTGTGATCCTGCAGCATATGCCACTAGAAGTTGTTCAGTCTTTCTGAAAGCTTTGGTTCTGTCTGAGTAGAAGCGTAGCTGCCTGTGAATGTCCAAAGAATGCAGAATTATCTCACCCTTATTCTGTGGGTTTGGATAAATGGTAGGCAAATAAACTGTTTGGTTAAGGGCCACACTGGACACTACCTTAGGCATAAATGTAGGGTTTGTCCGCAGGGAAACCCTGTCAGGATGGAAAATGATAAAAGGTTCCACAGCCATGAGTGCCTGTAACTCTGAGACTCGTCTAGCAGAGGTTATTGCTAGGAGCAGAGCTGTTTTCCCAGGATAAGAATTTTATGTCAGCTGCAGAGGCTCGTTCAAACGGAGGCAATGTGAGTTTTTCCAAGACATAGTTGAGGTCCCATGCAGGCACTGGTGCTCTCCTTTGAGGTCTTATGTTTTTGGCCCCTCTGAGGTACTGCCTTAGTAATGGATGAGAAAAAATAGGTGGTTCTGTACTGTAATGAGCTGAAATGGCAGAGGCATGAATTTTAATTGATGAAAAGGAAAGGACTTTATCAAGCATCTCAGTTAAGTATTGCAAAATCTGAGGAATATTTGGAACAATCGTGTCAAAACCTTGTGCCTGGTTCCAAGCACAGAATCTCTTCCATTTTTCTGCATAAGATTTTCTGGTGCTAGGCCTCCTGGCCTCCAAAATAACATCCATCACTGCTTTAGAGAGAGGTGTGCCTTGGCTGGCTATGTTATCCGCCATGCTGCCAGGTTTAAGGTCCTGAGTTGGCTGTGCAGTATCTGACTGTCTTGTTGGGTCAATAAGTGAGGAATATGAGGTAATGTCCAAGCTGAGCATTGAGACAAGCTCTTTAGGATTGGGTACCAGTGCTGGCGGGGCCAGTCTGGGGCAATTAGTATAATTTTTAGTTTCTCTTGTCTGACCTTGAGGAGTACCTTGGGGAGGAGAGGCAGAGGAGGGAAGGCATATACTGCTAGGTCTTTCCAGCTGAAAGATAGAGCATCCACTTTCCATGCTTGCTTGTGATAAGTCCTTGTGCAGAATTTCTGTAGTTGTGAGGGGAGGCAAATAGGTTTATGTCCGGGCATCTCCAGTTCCTTGTTATCATGCTGAAGACTTGTGGATCCAATTTCCACTCGTGGGGATCCATTAGGTTTCTGCTTAGTTCATCTGCCACAGTATTTGTCCTTCCTGGCAGGAATTGTGCTTGCAGATGTACATGGTAAGTCAATGCTGTGTCCCACAAGTTCATGGCTAGCCTGCAGAGGGGGTAGGAATGTGTGCCTCCCTGCTTGTTTATGTACCACATGACTGTAGTATTGTCTGCCCTTATCAGTAGTTGTTCTGGATGAAGTAGATCCTTGAAGGCTGTCAGGGCATTCTGAACAGCTAGCATCTCTTTTTGATTGATATGTAGATGCATTTGACTTGCGGACCATGTGCCCTGAATACATCTTCCTGACATATGGGCCCCCCAGGCATAATCTGATGCATCTGTTGTCAATGTCTGCCTGGCTGTGGGTAAGGTGAATGGCTGTCCCGTGTTGTGGTGACAGGCTTTGCCCACCATCGAAACTCCTCTTGCAGGCAGGGAATGAGGGTAATTATTGTTTCCAGGCTGTGGCAATGTTGAGTCCAAACACTTGTTAGATACCATTGAAGTTTCCTCATATGCAGTCTTGCATATGGAATTAGCAGAATGCAGGATGCCATGAAGCCCAAAGCCTACAGAATTTTTCTTGCAGATAACTGGGTCTTTGTTGCCAACATTTTGAAATAAGTAGTCAGTTGTCTGTGTTTGTCTGGCGTGAGATAAGCCATCTGGGCAGTTGTATTTAAGCTTGCACCCAGGAATATTATCTCTTGAGAGGGTACAAGTTTTGATTTATTTTCGTTTACTGTGTACCCTAGACGTTAGTAATCTTTTTACAAATGCCAGATGCTGTAGTAGAATGTCCTTGTTCTCTGCTTGAATAAGGCAGTCGTCCAAGTAAGGATATATTTGAATTCCTCTTTGTCTGCAAAATGTAATCACTGGTGCCAGGCATTTTGTGAAGGCCCTGGGCGCAGTAGATAAGCCAAAGGGCAGTGCAGAGAATTGGTAGTGCATTGAGCCAGCTATAAATCTGAGGTATCTTCTGCATGATTGTCTGATTGGGACATGCAGGTATGCCTCTTTTAGGTCTAAAGTCACAAGCCAAGCCCTGTTGCCCAGCATGGGCAGAAGCTGCTGCAGAGTTAACATTTTGAATTTTGGAATATCCAGAAATGTGTTTAGGATAGACAGGTCCAGTATTGGCCTCCAGGCTTTGTCCTTTCTGGGCACCAAGAATAGCCTTGAGTAGAATCCTAGTCCCTGCTCTTGCTGTGGTACTAACTGAATGGCTCTCATGTCCATGAGGGAAGAAACTTGTTTTTGTGCCTCTGCCCATTGATTGCGTGGCAGGTCTGGCATACCGTTTGGCCTTGACAGGGTGTGAAAGTGGAACCTGTAGCCTTGCGATACGATATTTAAGACCCATTTGCCCTGGGTGACCATGTGCCAATTTTGTGAAAAAAGAGCTAGTTTCCCCCCCAAAGGGGCTGCCAGAAGATAAGTGCTTGGTGCTGGCAGGGGAAAGTCATTGAGACTGTTTCCTGTATGGCTGTGATTTTTCTTCTCCGCTTTTAGAGGTAGTAGCACCCCATTGTTTACGCCTGTATGAGCCTTGGGGCTGTGATTTGCCTCTGGGGCGCCTGTATCTGCCTCTTTGTGACCTATCTGACACTGGAAAGGACCAATTCTTTGTAGGCCAGTTCCTGCTAAATCTGGGAGGATGTACCTGCAAGAAATCCTTGACTGTTTGCATAGATTTAGCTTTGTCCTCCATTTTCTTCAAAACCTCTTCTGCTTTAACACCAAACAAAGTATCACGCTGTAATGGAGCATCTAATAGTTTTGCTTTAACATGATCAGGCAGATTCTGTTCTTTTAACCAAGCATGCCTCCTAATGATAGAGCCTGTAACAGCGGCCCTGCAGGAGGCCTCTAGAGAATCAAAACCACATTGCAAAGTATGCTTTCCCACTTGTTCAGCTGCATGCAATAAATCCTGCATTTATTTTCTGCACATTCTGAATTTGTCAACATTTTCTGTTTAAGCAGTGACATAAGATATTGCTGATATTTAAGCATATGAAATTGGCAATTTAAAGCTCTTACAGCCAAGGTAGCAGAAGTATAAATCTTTTTCCCCATCTGTCCAGGGCCCTAGAATCCCTATCAGAGGGGATAGGGTTTTTTGCAGTGGAAGCCTTGACCCCTTTGGGAACCTGAGAGATAGTTTCTGGGTCAGCAGCTAGGTTTTTATAAAGAAATTTATGTGAATCTGGAACCCTGTAGTATCTGTCTGGCTTAACAGGAGCTGGTGGTAAAGAGTCTGGAGACAGACTCTGAAAATACATCATCTACAATTTCTAAGACAGGTGGGATAGCAAGGGGCCTGTGCTGAGGTAATAAAAGGAAGTCTCTGAGCCTTTTCTTGGATTCTGAGTAATCTTGGCTCTCCCAGTGGAAATGCTCCCTCATAGTATGCAGTGTCTCCCCAAAAGAGTAATCCTCAGGAGGAGAGGCTGAAGGGATAGATTCTTTAGCATCAGAATCTTCATAGGGAGGAAGAGAATATTCCTGTTCAGAAGAGGAATCAGAGGAAATGGAAACCTGATCTGAAGATTCATATTCTATCTCTTGCCTAGGCCTCTCATCAGGAGGGGGATGGGAACCCCTGATCAAAGTAATTAGGTCTTCGGCCATTTTAAGCATCTATTTTTTAGGCATGGTGGCCTGTCCAAGAGAATGCTGTACTTGTTTCTTTGTCTTTAGAGCTGCTTTTGTTTTTGCCTTTGAAGCTGAAGTAGGTTTCACATATAATTGTGTAGGCCTGAAAACACCCTCAGAAGCCGATGCCTGACCCATCTGAGGGAACAGTTTCAGAGTGTCCAATACCTTGACTTTCTAGCGGCCTAGTCAGCTCCACATGGGAGTCGGAAGCGGCCTGTGGCTCTGAGGTAGCGGGCGTCAGGGGCTGCGAAAGCGCATCACTGAGAACCGGCAAACCGGCAACAGGCCTAGCGGAAGCCTCGTCGTTGGTTTTGGACCTCGGATGTCTGTCCTTTTCTTTGCGCTTTTTATAAACTCAGGTAGTCGGCTGTTCCGACGGCATTATATAATTTAATCTTCTGCCAAAGTAATGAAATGCAAAATTGTACCGACGCTTAACAGTGCGTTGGTTAAATCTAGCACAAAACCGACAACTAGCAATGTCGTGGTCAGGGCCTAGGCAAGGAATACAGTAAGAATGAAAATCCTTATGAGGTATTTGCTTCCCACAAGAAATACAATTATTAACTTTTTCTGACATCGGTCTGGAGCAAGAAAAAAGTTTCCCCAACGGGGTACTTAGCTTTAATGAAGACTTCGGATCTGAAATTCGATTTTTAAAATCTCAGGAGTTGGCCGATCGGCACTTGCGAACTGCTTTTGCTTCGGGCACCACGCGGCAAGAAAGACTGAAGAAAATGGCGTCAGCTGCATCTTTTATACCCCTGGCGCACTGATGTAAGGGAGGAGGTGACAGCAACCGACGCCGGACCTAGACTTTGGAATTCGGGCAGACTGCGGGTAGCCTGCCAGCAGGATAACCCAATTGTAATGACTGCAACAGTGAAACACGATGAACATCAGTGTCTACACTGTTGCTAGTAGCTTGAAGGGAAAACCTGGTCTATATGTCATGGTCAAGTCTTATGGGTAGATGGCCTTTCCATACTATCATCAACCCCTTCCCCCACCATTTTCTACACGGGGTTGGGGTGACGTGTCAACTGTAGACATCTCTGTTGATTCAATGCCACTCTCAAACCTTTTTTGACAGTCATGCTGGACTGTCACAGGTCTTCTCTCATACAATCCTTCTATCTATTTTCTGGAGGCCCTAGTTTTCTCTTGCCTTCTTCTGTCTGTTCCAAATCTTCTTCACCAGATTGTCTTCTTTTCTGCACATGTGCACAAACAACCATAATCTGTTCTCTCTGAATTTCTCTGCAATTGGAGCTACTCTGGCTTCTTACATATCTAACTTTTTAAGCTGCTCTGCCTTTACTGATCAGGTTTCTGTACTATACAGTAGTACTGGTTGCAACACTGTTTTATACTCCATCAAAAGTGGAGAAGCCAAGCAATTAGTTTTAGTGAATGAAAGTCCATCTACAGTTTGTCTGAAGGGTGATACAGCAACATCTTGATGGAACACAGTCTAAGTGTTTTAAAGAGGAAGAGGACAGAGGAATCTGGTCTGTCTGGGCTGGAAAGAGGCTTTAAGAATCAGGGTGGGAGTTTGGTATAATGGTTAAGGTGTTTACCTTACAAACACAAGGTGCATGGTTTGAGTCTCACATGGGGTAATTGGCTAGGCTTAAAATGGCCAACATAGGCAGTTAGCCTAGTAGTAATCCATGAACCATGAACCATGGCTTTAGGAAATTTGGCTTTATGAATGAACCATGTCATCAGACAAAGTGGTGGAAGTACAATGGAGTCCATTTAGACACTGGTGAGTCATGGAATCTCTGGCCTGACTTCCCTGAAGGGGGATCAGTAGTAGCTGGACATCTGGTACTGGGCAGAGAGTCAAATGAAAGTTCTTGTTGGTGAAAGAGTGCCAAGATGACCACACACAAGGCATTAGAAGGCAGTGGCTGAGACTCTTTGCCAAGAAAAAGAGCTTCACTTTGGATCTATGCCATCAGGGAGCAATGAGAAATGATGGCACATTACCACTCTCTTACACAGTTTCTCAATAAAAAGGATGAGTGAAATCATCCTTACTCATTGATGAAACAGACTAGAATCATGTTATCTGAGTAGAAGGAGAGGACAGCTCCTTGTGAAAGTCCTAAAGGGACTGCAGTATTTAAACTAAATTATCCCTTACGACATAAGCAATCATACACTTATATAAATGAAAAAGAACAATATTTATATATTCTCAGTTACAAACACATATCATCTGTACAGTCATTGTCAATCCAGCATTACATAGCTCACTTAATTCATGCCTTCCCTTAAACCTCATTCCTACTCCAAAATATTATTCTGTATGTATTGTTCCCATAATTCCCATTTTTCTATGTAAATTGCTCCTACGTTTTTCAAAAGGTTCCACTTCCAGTTCAGTTACCTCTGTTACTATCTTCACTACTTCAAAATCCAGTTGGTTTAGAGTTCAATTTCCATTTTCTAGTAAGGTTTTTTGGCAGCCACCAGACTTAAAATTAGCAAGGCCTTACTATGTTTAGGCAATTCAGATCCTGTATCCTAGCTCAAAAAAAATATTTACTTAACTACGCCAATTTGTTCACCCAGTATTTCTGACAGAATAGTCTGTAGGAAATTTTTAAAGCCTGCCGACTCATTACATTCCAAAAATATGTTCTCAATTACCTCTTTCTTCTTGATCACAACTCCAACATTTGCCATCTACCTGAGGAAAAATTCTTTGGAGTGTGCTTGGGGTATAAAAAAATACCTATGCAAACACTTCCAAGCAAAAATCCTAAACTTTGTAGACTTTGTTGCATATTTGGGAGCATACATATATCCTCCCATTGTTTCTTTGTGAATAGCTTATCTCAGTGGTCCCCAACCACCGAGCTGCGGACCAGTACTGGGCCGTGGATCATTTGGTACCAGGCCGCACAGAAACAGTAAAAACTTTTTTTTTTTTTATTGAAGTGAAACTTCATTAGGCACGGACTGAAAAGAAAAAGTGAATGTGTGTATGTATCTGTATGAGTGTGTTTTATGTTTCTGTCTGCGTGTGTGAGTGAATGCATGCATGAAAGCAGAATGAAAGCAGGAGAGACTGTATCTGTGTGTATGAGAGTTAAAAGTGAGATTGACTGAGCTGCTATTTTACACTCGCTAAGCAGTGCTTTTGCTGTTTAGTTAGTGTAAAATAAAAATAAATGAAACTGAAAAAAGTGTGTGTGTGTGCGCGTGTGTGTGTGTGTGTGTGTGTGAGAGTGTGTACGTTTCTGTCTGTGTGTGAGTGAATACGTACATATAAGCAGAAGAGACTGTGTGTGTATATGTGTGTGCGTGTGTGTCTGAGAGAGAGAGTGTGAAGAGTGAGAGCAATCCCTGGCAGCAGCAAAATTAGAAGATACAAAGCCACTTTTTCCAAAAAATTCCCATACTGTATATATAAGTAATCCAACTTGATAACACAGTATCTCCTAGCTCTCTAACTTGGAAGTCTGTGACCTCTTCCCCTTAGAGACCCCCTCTTAGGTGTGCTTGGATATTTTACAAAAGGTGTTTCTTTGAGACCAGATGTTAGAAACATTTAACACTAGAGGGATGAACCCATGTTCGCTGTGCGAAGAAACACTGCAGATAGGATTTGGAAGGACTGCAGTGATCAATCAGATCCTGGCAGGGGTAGCAGCAGATGTTCCGGCCACTCTCTGGCAATTTCTGAGTGTACAATATTTAAGCCTGAAAAGTTGAAAAGCCCTTAAAACTTTTAGTCTTGGAGGTGGAGTGACAGCCATTTTAGCAGCCAATCTTGGGCAGACATGATGTCATACAGCAGAGTCTTGTTGGAAAATAAATGAGGCTGGTGGTTCAGTTTTTACTCAAACATTTATGTGACATTAAGAGGTTTGCGTACCTCTCGACCACACCTCTCAACCTCTTGTACAATACATTTGGAGAGAGCCACAAATAATAGGGACAGATTTTAAATATTGCTCTTATAAACTTAGAAAGGTGCTAGAATAAGATTTACATTAACATGTATTTTCTGAAGATATGAAGTTTGAAACTCCTTATAAATGAAGCCAACAAGTTAACCCTAGCTAAAATGAGTAAAATGACAAATATCACACTAATCCAGGAGTAACTGCCATTAAGGTAATTTACACAATAGGTTTGAGGTAAGCACTTTCGTTTTTCACAGACAATTCACCAGATAAAAACTATTAAAAATAGGAAGACTTAGTTTATATTAAGTTTATAAACTAAGTCTTCCTGTTTTTGTTTTTATCTGATGAAGTTTTCTGTGAAAAATGAAAGCTCTTATCTCAAACCTATTGTGTAAATTATCCTAAAAGCAGTTACTCCCGGACTAGCGTGATATTTGTTGTTTTACCAGTTAACAATGTTTACTTGTTTGTGTTCGTTAAAATTAGTAAAAAAAAGCATCTCTGGAAAGCTTCTTTGGGAAAGGAGAAAGACCCAATACTGAGACAGCAGAAAACTCTCAAACTGCCAACAAAAAGCTGTGTTTAAAAGAAAATACCAGGAGTCCTACTTAAATTACAGGTTTACTGCAACAGGTGATTCACATGCTCCAAGCCCTCTCTGTATAATATATGGTGACCGGCTATCTAATGAGGCCATGAAGCCTTTGAAACTGTTTCTCCACATAGAGACCAAGTACCCAACATTAAAGGACAAGCCTCTGGAGATTTTTGAAAGAAACAAATGTGAACACGACGGACAGAAGCAATTATTGAAGGTGACCATGTCAACAAATCTGTCTGCATAGAGAGCATCATACTTAGTGGCTAACTGTATTGGTAAGGCTAAAGCCTTTTACTATTGGTAATGAGTTGATCTATACTGCCTGCTGCTAAGGATATTTGTTGTGAACTTTTAGGAGAGGCTGCAGTTAAAAAGGTAGCACAGTTTCCTCTTTCGGCTAGCACCATCACTAGATGAATTGATGAAACAGCAGAGGACACAGAGGCACAATTGTTAGAGAGGACTAATGAGTCACTATGGTATGCAGTCCAGGCTGATGAGTCTACTGATGCTGAAAACAAGACAATAATGCTTGTTTTTGTGTGATATACATTTCAGGAAGATTATGTTATGCCCATCATCGTTGCCAACCAACACCACAGCCACAAAACTATTCAAGTCTCTGAATGATTACATATCAGGAAAATTGAATTGGTCCTTTTGTGTCGATGTATGCACAGATGGAGCTGCTGTCATGACTGGACAACTTTCTGGTTTCATTACTTGAGTAAAGGAGATCATGCCTGAATATGAATCTACACACTGTCATTCGCACAGAAATGTTGGTTAGCCAAGAAATGTCACTTGAACTTAACAGCAGTTTGAATGATGTCATTAAAGTTATTAACCACATTAAAGTACATGCCCTTAACTCGCGGCTGTTTGACCGGTTTTGTGAGGAGATGGACGCAGAGCACAAACGTCTTCCCTTATACACAGAAGTTAGATGGCTTTCTAATAGTAGACCACTGGCCAGAGTGTTTGAGTTACAAGAGCTGCTCCAGAGATTTCTTTTAGAAAAACAGGCACCACTGGCAGTAACATGGAATGGATTGTAAAACTTGCTTACTTGTGTGACATATTCAACCTACTCAACAAACTCAATCTGTCACTTCAGGGGAGAAGGACAACTGTCTTCAAGTTGGCATATAAAGTGGCTGCATTCAACGCCAAACTGGAAATGTAGGGATGGGGACTGAACATAGGGATATTTGACATGTTTCAAACATTAGCAGGGATTTTGGAAGAGACTGGGTCTGGGTCTTCATTCTCCCAGCTGCTGCACGACCACCTAGCTTTGCTTTTAAAAGCAGAGTTACAAAAGACCCACGAACTGGGAAGGAATGGATCTGTGACTGATTTGTGAACATACCAGGTGAATCTGCCTCGTTAGTACTGGAAGATGATCAACTGCCTGAGGTTGCAAATGACGGTGGCCTTAAATGAATGTTTGAGATAACTTCAACTCTGTTGACATTCTGGATTAAAATCAAGGCAGAATATCCTGAGATCTCTACAAAAGCACTGAAAACCCTGCTTCCATTTTCTATCTTTGTGAAGCGGGGTTTTCTGCAGTGACAGCAACCAAATCGAAACTGAGTAGACTGGACATAAGGAACACACTTCGGGTGTCATTGTCTCCCATCACCCCTAGATGGGACCATCTTGTTGCAGATTCTGCGTTATGGTGAGTTGTATTTATTATGCACTTTATTATGCACATGCAATGGCTGGTCTGTGGAAAATTCTCTTACATGAAACTGGTCCATGGTGCAAAAAAAAGACTGGAGAATGCTGGCTTATCTAATCTCTCTTCCCAATCTTTTCTAACCTCCTCTGATTGATTCCTATAGTTATCATGCAATATTTTATATGCCCTACTAATTATCCCTTCTTTAAAGGCAGCTTCTGTTCTAAATTGAACTAAAAACTCTACCAGTGTTGGTCTTTTATTCTGGATTCCCCCATCCCTTTGCACATCAATCCATCAATCCTTGATAAGGAAGACATTCTCTGCCCTGCAGTCCAAAGGTATTCTTGACCTCTTCCCATAGCCGGCCTTAGGCATAGGCCAACTAGGCGGCCGCCTAGGGCGCCGGTCTAGCAGGGGCGCTTTTCCAGTATTTATTTGGTATAGGTAGACCAGGATGGGAGCACCAGGTAATGTGGTGGGGGGCGCCGTGGAGCCCTTTTGCCTAGGGCACCAGTTGATTTAGGGCCACTCCTGCCTCTTCCCATTCTATTACCTTTCTCTCTCTATTTGCTCCCAATGCCTTGGCTCTTTTGCCAGTTTTCTCCAGTAAATTCCTGCTCCCTCTTGCCTATTCTCTGTACCCCTAATTGCAGTTATGCCTATGAGCAGAATCTCCTTCCTCTATTCCCATGCTGACTTAGTTCTACACTTTCTGCTAATTTATAAATATGATACTCTGCATGGCTATTGTTAGTTTCCTTAAGGATCTGCATCCAAAATCCCAGCCTCTTCTTATTTCTTCAGCATCCCTGTTTCATCATCAACTCTGCTGACATGCTGGATTAAAATCAAAGCAGAAAACCCTGTTTCTATTTTCTGTCTAATGCATTATCTAACTACTGCTAGGCATTTCTGGTGAACTACTCTGTAACTGGGACTACACTGGTGTGTTTTAAATATTCCTCAACATACCACTGATAAAAGAGGGCTAAATACTGTTTTTATTTCTGCTACTGCATGACTAGCCTAAGTCTGTGTATTTGTTACCCAGTATTTTCTGCTCTGCTTAATACTGCCCACTCCCCATTTGCAGAGGTTCTACTCACCTCGCCCTAACGCCTATATCGCTACTCTCTTTTACAGTGTTTAAATATACCTGCTGCATTTTTTATTGAAAATATAACTTGGCTGCTTTTCCTCTTCCTCGGGATTGTACTCTGTGATCTGAAGCCGTGGCAGTCTACTACCTGCCCCATCATCTTTCACTACAGAGCTGCACTAGTTATTAAAACCTGTAGGTGTTTTTTTTTCATTAAAGTATCTTACTTGTTGTTCTGAGCGAGTAGTGTGCACAGACGCTAAGGCCTGCCATAGACCCCCCCCCTTTTTCTTTGCAAATGACTTAAAATTAACAGCACCCTTAATTAACCATCGACCCTGACTTTCCTCCTGATTTACTGTTAGCTACTGCCCATAAAAGTCACAGTGGTGCTGCCAGTCACAGTTAAATATAATCGCACTTTAACCAGTACCTTACCTACTCTAGTTCACTGTTTCAGTTCTTTGCCGAGTTCCTTACCTTGTGGAGTTGATTCAGCCCGCTCCGTTTGCCCTTGCTATCTTTCGGGCTCATGTCGCTCCCCACCCTGTCCCCTTATCCCACCCACCCCACCTATACCCAAATTTATTCATAAGCACAATCACCTGACTTCCCTAACACCTCCCACCAACCTATCGCATCATCCTCCAACCACTCTCCCCTCTCTTTCCTTTCACCACCTGCTCATTAATTTGTTCTGTGGTGCTCTGCCACAACACACTATCCTTTCTCCCTCTAATAACTCCCAAACCATATAACTTAACTCCATATATACTACCACCACCCCCTTCAACTCTCACCATGCTTGCACCTTCTATTTTCTTAGCAGTTCTCCTCTCCCTAGGCTACCATCCAACTGCCTACCACTCCACTATCACTAACCACAATCACCTAAACTCCCCCACACTAACCTTTTCAAACACTCACCACCATAATCGCATATACATTTCACCTACCCTCTTCAACCACAACCCCTTTGAGCTCACCAAGCTCACCTACAAAGAAACTAATTATAAAAAACTACCCAGTTTACTCATACACAATATGATCACCAGTTACCTATACACACTAACCACTGCTACTAACCAACTTGCACTCAGTGGCAACATCCACCCTAAGCCAGGCCCCTCCACTACTATACCGACTGCTACAAGCCTACATGGACCTAATATCCCTTGCAAGCAAAAACCCTTTGACCTCTTAATATTCAGTATAAACATCCGCAGCATCATGAATAAAATTGAAGAGCTACATGCCTCTATATCCTTCTATAACCCTGATACTGTACTCCTAACCGAGACCTGGCTCAAGCCCCACATCAAAGATACCACCATATCCCCTCCTGGCTACAACATCCTTAGATATGATCGGATAGCTAAAAGAGGTGGGGCTATTGCCCTACTTTACAGGCACAACCTTATTCTCCAACAAATACGCAAAGATATCCCCACTTTCGGCTATGCAGAAATCATGTTTGCAAATATAAAATTAAACCAGCAGAAACAACTCAACATTATAGGTGTGTACTTTCCACCAGGCGACAACACTGCCACTCGAGTCCATTTTACATTAGGCTTCCACTGCCCCTCCCTCAGGAGACACTTATCCTGGGGACTTCAACATTGATTGGGCCTTTATCACAGCATCCCGCCCGAAGTACCACTTAAACCTATTTAACTTCACACAGCTTATCCAAACCCCCACCCGTATAGACAAAATCCACCAAAAAGGAATCCATATTAGACTGGATTCTAACCAACAAGCCTTCATCTGCCAATATATTTGGTACGTTACCCGACTCCCTCAGTGATCACCTACCCACATTCATACTAAGTCAGCACGTAAAACCCATAAACATTCTATCCATAGTTCCAAAAATGTCTTACCAGACCAATTCATCAACACCTTAAAAAAAAAATGGTCACCTCTTGAAACTCTACCATTAGATGAAGCCGTGCAGCACATTAATACTACCTTCTTAGGTATCCTTAATCTTATGGCCCCACAACATATAATTCGTACTAAAACCAACCCAGCCCCCTGGATCGCAAAGGACACAAGATGCCTACACAAGCAACGAGACATAGCTTGGGCAACCTGGCATACCAACAAATCAACAATGCTTCCTACAGCTCAGAAACAAAGCAAAAAAACAAATATGTAACGACAAAAAAAAATTATATCCAGCTACAAAAAAATCACTACAACAATCCGCAATCAACCACATTCTCCAACCAAGCAAAATCACCTCCCTAAACCCTAACATTGAAGGTGATAACAATGATATTGCCACCCAGTTTAATGATTATTTCACCTCCTCCATCCAAAAGTTATTCAACAATTTCCCTCACTGCTACTACAAAGACCCCAAAAATACAAAACTATCACCATAAGACCAACACTCATTCTCTCTTAAACCAGTTCCAACTGACCTAATTCATAAACACCTTGCCAAATTGAAACCCACCACTCTCGTTGCTGATAAACACCCCGCTGATTACCTCAGGATTGCCACCTCTGCCATTGCCTACACTATTTCCATACTCATCAATAGATCCATAGTTGAATACACTGTCCCCTCTCTCTGGAAAATTTCTTACGTTGTCTCCCTACACAAAGGTGGTTCCTCGACAGAACATAGTAATTATCGCCCAATAGCTATACTATCGTCCCTATCAAAAACCTTAGAAAAATGTGTACACACCAAACTACTGAATCATCTTCTTCAATATAACCTGCTAGCAAATTCCCAACATGGATTTCGGCCAAACCATAGTACCACCTCTACCCTTACATCCTTTACTGACCACATCAACCAACAAAGACCTCTTGGTAACTTGGTATCTGTTGTCTTCCTAGACCTGTCAAAGGCATTTGACATGGTATCCCACTGCAAATTACTATCAACTCTCTCTGAACTCAATCTGGATAACTCCTCTCTACTGTGGTTTAAAAATGATCTGCCCCTCCAGCAACAAGCTGTTAAATGGCATAACTCTCTCTCCCCTCTCCTTCCAGTGGGACAAGGTGTTCCACAAGGATCCATTCTTGGTCCCTTACTATTTTCTATCTTTACAATAATCTCCTCTCGGCTACCCAACAAACTAATATAGTACAGTATGCTGATGACAACATCCTTATTTGCTCAGCCCCCTCTCTACAATTACTCCAAGACAGAACCCAGGAAGCCTTCACTACTATAGAAAAATGGCTAAATTCCTCCCAACTCATACTAAACCCATCTAAGACCCAACTCAAGGTCTTCCACCCATCCAAAACTTCACCCCTAGCTCGCCATTTTCAGTAACATCCTCCAACAATACCCTTATTACACCTGTAACTCAAGGCAAGCTACTAGGTGTAACTATTGACCAAAACTTAAAATTCGGCAAACATATAGCACTAACAATTGCCAAAGTTCATAAAAAAACTAGGTTCACTCTACCGCTGCAAGAGCTTCCTCACACAGGAATCCCAAATCACTATCTCTCATTCCCATCTACTCTCCACCTTACTATATGCTTCCCCAGTTCTAACTAACCTAAACAAATCTGAACTTCTGAAACTATATACCTTCTACAATAAAATCTTAAAATTTGCAACTGATGCTAAGTTGCGTTCTCATCACTGCCTCTCCCTAAGACAACTAAGATGGTTAGAACTCTCTAACCTACTAAAATACAATCAACTTCTCCTGACCCATCAACTGCTATACCAACCAAATAAAATACCTGCCCTCTCTGGTCTGCTCACCTTCCATAATACTGTGGATCAACTAAGATCTTCCAATACCACCCTACTGACTGTTACCAATTGCTTACATAGCTCAGAGGAATCTCATTATTCCTATGCAGTTGCTAAGGGTTGGAACTCTCTACCTCTTGACATCAGACGTCTAAATAGTAAACATACTTTCAAATTACTACTAAAAGATCTCCAGTTCAAAAGTTGGATATGTTCCTGTACACAACCAGACTAATTTCACCTGTTCCTGACTTTCAACATCCCAGATCATAGGTGTACTGTGTAGTTTCACTTAGTGCATAGTACTGTAACCAGGTGTTTAGGCTACCTTTATAGTTATGATTTCTAGTTTATGACCCTGTTTGTCCATGGAAACTTTTTTTTGAATTTATGTTCAAGCAGCTGTATATTTGTAGTATAACATCTTGTTTAACTGTTTCTCAATATTCTAACCAGTGTATGCGGCATCATTTGTAAAACTCTGATTTTACTCCTTTTATATGTTCGATGCTCTTTGCACAAAATAGCTAGGTTTATATAATTTTTTATTTCATAATTTTTACTAAGTATCGGGAGCTTTTATCCCTGGGCCTCTGCTGAAAACGGTCACCTTGTGTCCAGTCGGACTAACCCATTAAACAAATGGAAAATAAATAATAAATAAATAAATCCCTTTCCACTTTGAATTATAGCTTTCTGCTTGTGCTATGTATAGCAGCCTTAACTGTGTAGCTCCAAAATATCCCTTCAAATCAAGTAATCCTAATCTACCTTGTTCTACTGGAAGGATCAACCTATTGCAGTTGACTCTTGCCCTCTTCCCCTCCCAGATAAAATCTTTCAACTCTATTATTAATTGCTATCCACAACTTCTCCTCTCGTTGATAAAAATAGGCCTGAACTGTGAATACAACTAAAGGGACTAAATATTTTCACTGCTTGCATCTTGCTATCCATATCTATAAACAAGAGCTTTTAGTTCTTCAGTTTTTATATTATCTTTTGTTTAGTCTCTTCCCACATATCCTTGTCCACCATAACAGAATCCCTTTTAACTCATAGTCCTAAGTACTTCATTTTATCATGTCCTCATAAATATTAGTTTTGTTAAACCAACTTGTGTGTAGGTACATGTTTTACAGCTATAACCTTTGTTTTATTTTCCTTAATTTTATATTATGAAAAGACTTGAAACTGTCTCAGAATGTTTTAGAAGACTGAGATGTATTTTCTGGTTTTATCAGGAGCAAAATAATATCATCTGTAAATAAAGCCAGATTTCTTGATTACCATACCAATTACATACTTGTATTTCTGAGTCCCTTATTTTCTTTGTCAGTGGTTCTAAATATAACGCAAATCTCCTGATGACTGAGCCAGTAGCAGCTGCCCCAGAGGAAGCATCCACAGCACCACAGGTGCATTTAATACTGTGTCTTTCTATTTGGGAAGCCTGGGCCACTAGGGTCTGCATATGTTGCTTAGAGTCTGGTGTCAGAGGTTCTGTGATGGCCTTACTGAAGTACTGAAGCGCAGAGAGTAAGACTTTCGTAATCTGAGTTTTGTAGTTAATGGCTTGAAAGCCAGTGTGAAGGATGTGTACACATTTTTTGTCCCACCTAGCCATTATTAGTCTTTCCCTATCAATAGGAAGGACATTAGTGCAGGGAAGCAACTTGGAAGGCTTGCCTGAGGCCAGGGAAACTGCAGTAGGGTCCGCCACATGATTTTTGTACAGGTACTTAAGTTCCCCAGGAACTCTGTAGAACCTGTCTGGACGTTTAGGTGCTGGAGGCTGAGAATCAGGTGTGGAGGCATTAGCCTGAAATGCATCCAAGTAAGCCTCTAGCACAGGGGGGATTTGAGGTGTTGCAGTAGTGCCCATCTGTAAAAGGTTATAGTATCTCTTCTGCACCTCTGACATTTGTTTAGATTGCCATTCGAAGTGCTTCATTATGCTTAGTAATGTTTCTTTGAAACAACGAAACAAAATTGAAAAGTGAATGAAACCAATAAATCTTCAGATATAGGAGCAAAACAGGAACCACTTGTAAATGTCCTTGGAATTTATTCAGCCAAAAGCAGACAAGCGAAAACCAAACCACAAAAGGTACACGCCAGGAAAAGCTGCATGCAAAAACCGTAGCCAGGCTCCCAGATATTTCCCCATCTGTGAGAGAAATCCTTTTGTCATCACACAAGTCTACAACCAGAAAAACTTACGCTAGTAAGTGGAAATGTTTTTCTTCCTGGGCAGAGGCAAAAGGCATAGACCCCTTTTCAGCCCCAGTGCACACAATTTTGGAATTTCTAGCAGAACTCTTCCATGCTGGTTCTGCTTCGGCTACAATTAGAGTCCAGTTAGCATCAATTTCAAATTTTCACATTGGCCTGTTGGAAAACAATATCATGTCCCATAAGCTGTGTAAAGCCTTTCTCAAAGGAACCACTCTGCTCAGGCCCCCATTGAGAGATCATCCCCCACCGTGGGATTTAAACTTGATTTTAACTTCACTAATTTTGCCCCCTTTCGAACCTGCAGCTTCTTCACTGAAGTTCTTATCTTGGAAAACCCTCTTCCTGGTAGCTATTACTTCAGCCAGAAGAGTTTCGGAACTACAGGCTCTTTCTGTCGTCCCCCATACCTCGTGTTCCACAATGACAGGGTTGCTCTTAGGACTAATCCGTCCTTCCTTCCTAAGGTCTCTTCAGAGAGTAACTTGAATCAGTCCATAGACCTTCCTGTGTTTTTCCCTAACCACTCCAGGACGGAATGTAAGTTGCATCAGTTAGATGTTCACAGGCAGCTACGCTTTTATTTGCACAGAACCAAGGACATTAGAAAATCAGATCAACTTTTCCTGTCTTATGTAGTAGGTAAACAAGGTCTTCCGGTCTCCAAAGTAACCTTATCCAGGTGGTTGACTTCTATCATCACATTCATATATCAACTGAGGAATAAAAAATTGCCAGTTGAACCAAAAGGTCACTCCACCAGAGCTTTAGCTACTTCGGTGGCCGTTCAGGTTAGGTTGCCCTATTTGTGCTGCGGCTACATGGGCCAATCCACATACTTTCATTTTGCATTACAAGTTGGATTTGGTTTCCAGGAGCAGAGCTGACTTTGGTTCCACTGTTCTGAAGAGTCTTTTCCGATGAGCCACCCAGGTTTTTAGGTGCTAGGGACACTGTCCCAACCAGCAAGAACAGAAGGCGAGATAGACAACTTAACATAAAGAAGTTATGTACCTACCATAATGTTCCATGTTAGTTGTCTTCTTCTCGCCTTCTTTCTTGCTTCCCACCCTCCATCCCCCTATCCTAGTGGACCGAGAAGAGTTCTTCTTGATTTTTCACCAGCTGAGTCTTCTCTGGCTATTCCTTTCTGACTAGTAGTCTCTCCAGTAGGATTTATGCATTCTAGGATAGGATTCCTTTATTATTATGTCTGCAGTTAGACTTACCAAACGAGATCTGGGTATCTAGCGCCAGGCATCATGGGATGTAGGGGGGCCCTCGAGCCAGTAAGCAGCTCTCAAGCTTTTGAAGATGGCCGAGTCGGAGCCGAGGATCTGCTCCCAACCCAACCAGCAAGAAAGAAGGCGAGAAGAAGCCAACTAACGTGGAACGTTATGGTAGGTACATAACTTATTTTTACATTCCTTAGATGTTCACAGACAGTTACATTTCTACCTTACTTATTGAAACAAAGTGTATTTAATTGGTTAATGGTAACCACCTGTTTTTATATAAAGAAGAGTTTCCTTCTGTGTGAACTTGTTTCTGATGAAGTTTGCCGGTCAGGCTTACGAAAAGCGCTTAAAACAGTTCTATTTTATTATATTTGTGGACTCTTTTGCTAGTTTGCCGTGCCATTGGTTTGTATTTTATTTAGTTTGGTTACCGTTTTGTATTTTTACATTTCTACCTTCATAGGATGAAACAATTCAGAAAATCAGAGCAATTGTTTGTCTCTTTTTCACCTAATCATAGATGTCAAGCAGTTTCAGGAGTGATGATACCAATGTGATAACTAGTTGCATATCCTTTGTTTATGAGAAGAATTGTTTGAAGTTGCCTGGTACTCTAAAAGCCCATTCAGCAAGGTCCATGGCCGCATCAGCAGCTTTTTCATCTAGAATTCCTATTGATGACATTTGTGCTGTAGCAACTTGGGCCAAATCTCATACTTTCATGACCCATTATAAGTTAGATATAGTTTCCAGGAGCTGAGCATACTTGGGCTCCTCGGTGCTCTGGCATATCCTTCCGTGAGGCTGCCCAAGAAATCATGTAGCTGAGGACCCTGACCCATCAGTGAAGCAGAATGAGAAGGACAACACCAGGATTTCTTATGTACTTACCATAACTTGGTATCTCTATTGTCCTCTTCTCATTGTGCTTCACCTTCCCACCCAACCACCCCCCTCCAAAACTCCTTGGTTCTAGAGGATCTGGAAAAGCCATTGTTGGAACCTACATTCCAGGTTGAGCCCTTGCTTCCCTTTTCTTCTCTCTTCTATTTCTAAGAGACAGCAAAGTCGATCTGAGGAGGTTGGATTTGGAGCAGAGGATTGTGGCTAAGGGAGGAGCTTGAGCCTTGGAGCTGGAGTCTGTGGAAGGCGGCCGAGTCAGATCCAAGGATCTAATCTGTGACCCATCAGTGAAGCACAATGAGAAGAGAACACAGATATCAAGTGGGAAATCTCACAGAATAAGAAGAAGTGCAACTACAGAGTGCTAAAGAGAAAATTAGGGACTCCCTGGATAATATGCATGAATTTAGAAAGACTGATATTAAGCAACTGTTTTTTGATAATAATTTCAGAGCACAAAAACTTTTAGCACGACAACTCAGGCAACATATAGTAAAAAAAAAAGGTTATTGCCAAGCTTAAGGAGCCTATAACAAGGAAAATAACCAGAGGTCCTGTAGAGGTGGTAGAAATATTTCGGAAATTTGATGAAAATTTATGTAAAGCACAGAAATGTGGAAATCAAGATAAAGAACAAATAGAAATATTTATTGAAGAATTAAATATACCAAGGTTAGTGGTAGATGAGGCTCGATTATTGACAGGTAAGATAGGAGAAGATGAGCTAAAAATGGTGATGTATAACCAAAAATTGATAGATATGGATAATTGTGGTTTTGTGGGGGCCAAACATTTGACAATATTAGTAGAGCAATAATGATCCAGAGTGAAGCAGAATGTAAGAAAATGCTACTATCGTGTGTGGGTCTTGATGCAGTAAAAGCATTTGACAGAGTAAGCAGGGATTTTATTAGTAGGACAATGGAAGCATTTGCATCTCCTAACACAATAATAAAGTTAAGTAGGAGGCTATATGAAAAATTGGAGGTGAAAATTAAAGTGGGGGTTCCTTTCTGATATGTTCTGTCTGAACAGAGGAACCAGGTGGGGTGTCCTGTTTCTCCTTTGTTATTTAAGATATACTGACTGAAATCACTGTTGCAATATTCATAACAGATGGGTTCTCATCCAATGACATCTGGCCTGGTTACCAAAGCTTTACCGTCAAGGGCATATGTCCAGATAATGACCTCAGGTTATTGCTGTTAGGGATATATAGATGGATATATGCACAAGATCTCTTCAGCCAGCCCAAGTGCAGGTTGTTGCACCTGATGGACTGTTATTATTTGGTATCATAGCCTCACTTGTCAGATTCCGATAAGTGTCCCATTGGAGGAGCCTTCCCTTTTTAACCTTTTGTCTGTGTTTTAACTGTCATTAGATGTCAGCTAGTAACAGTGCAAGCGCAGTAGGCAAATTCTATATAAGGACTTGCACACTAAGTGCCTGCTCTGTCTAGGCCCTGAACATGACTACAGATCTTATTCTGTTTGCCAGTGGTGTGTTCTAAAAATTCACCGATCCAGACTTTACACTCTTAACACCTTCCTTGAGATGCAGCCTTTAAAATGTTTAGCCCACTCTATCATGTTGGAATCCCCAGACATCAGCCTTACCCCCAAGAAATTAAATTAAAAGACAGAGAGAGGATTCACTTTCCATCATCTCTGAATCAGACGTACTCAAGGAGGTGTCAACCACGCTGTGAGCTGGAGTGTGTGCAGGGATTGGTGCAGCCCGCCCGATTGATGAATCAGGAGGTCTGGAACTAGGTCCAGAGTCCAGGGCAGTTTGAGAAAATAGGAGTGCAGGAACGGAAACCATATTTGTCGAGGCCAGTAAGGAGCAATGAGGATCATTTTGCAACCCAAAACGGCAGCCTTCTGAATCAATTTCAGTATGAGGGTGAAAGGAGGAAATGCATAAAGAAGTCCCTGGGGCCAATCGTGGACTAGAGCATCTCTGGGGGGGATGCCCGGGGAGTGGAAGGAGGGAGAAGAAATTGCTGCACTTGTTGTTGAGGGGAGTTGCAAAAAGGTCACAGCAAGGTTGGCCCCATCTGCGGAAGATTTGGTCTGCAACCACCTGGTTCAGAGACCAATCGTGAGGCATGAGAATTGCTCTACTCAGTCTGTCTGCTATAACGTTGGACTTCCCAGGGATGTGCGTTGCAATCAGAAACTGTTGGGAAGAGATCGCCCACTGCCAGAGTCTGAGTGCTTCTCGACTTAGGGGGTAGGACCTGGTTCCGCCCTGCTTGTTGATGTACCACACTATGGACATATTGTCCATTTGAACGGCAATGGTCCCGCTAGGAAGAGAGTCCTGAAGAGCCTGCAACACTAAGAGCATGGTCCTCATCTCCAAGACATTTATGTGCAGATGATACTAGTGAGGTTGCCAGGTGTCTTGGACTGTTCTGCCCTGATAATGCCCCCCCCACCCGATCAGGGAGGCATCCGTGGTCACTGTAGCCACTGGAGGGGAAGAACAAATGATCTGCCATGGAGCACTGATGGGGAGACCATCCACCACGCAAGGTGTTTCTTGCATGCCTGAGTGATCATAATCATGCAAGACATGGGAAGTTGCTGGAAGGACCATTGGGTGAAAAGAAGCCACTGGAGAATCCTCATGTGAAAACGAGCTAGGGGAACAAGTACAATAACTGCTGCCATGAGACCTAGCGTTTGAAGGACAAACCGGCTTGAATCCTTTTGCATGCTAATAAAACCTTGACATGCTGACGAATCACTGAAACCCTGTCTGGTGGGAGGCTCGCTAACATGTCTTTGGTATTTAAATTTGCGTCTATAAAGGTGATAGTTTGACAGGGCAACAATGCAGACTTTTCAAAATTTATTGTGATACCTAGCCTGGAGCAAGTGTCGATGGTGCAGTCTCTGGCTCACAGAAGGTGATGTCTGGTGGTAGCAGTGAGGAGCCAGTCGTCGAGATATGGAAACACCTGGAATCCCTGCCGTCTCAGATGAGCGGTAACTACTGCCATACATTTGGTAAACACCCTGGGGGGCTGTGGTGAGACCAAAGGGCAGAGCTCTGAACTGATAATGGCTGGCTCCCAGCCGGAAGTGAGGGAATCTTCGGAAGCGTCTGTCCATTTTTATGTGGTAGTATGCATCCTGAAGATCTATGGAGCACATCCAATTGTCCTGATTCAGAAAGGGTAAAATGGACTGAAGAGTGACCATCCGGAATTTTGTTCTTTGTACAGACTTGTTTAGTCTGCTGAGATCCAAAATAGGTCTCCAGTCCCGTCTTTTTTGGTACCAAAAAGAACCTTGAGTACATTCTGGATCCTTGTTGGTCTGCTGGGACTTGCTGGATGGCCCTATTTCTTAGTAGTTTTGAGACTTCTAGCACTGCTTGGTCCCTTAGATTGGGTGGAATATCTGGAAGGGACTTGTATGACTTTAAGGGGGTACAAACGAAGGGGATTTTGTAGCCTCCAGATATGACAGACTGTACCCATTTGTCTTGTGTTATGTCTCGCCAGGCTCCTGGGTACAGCGATAGTCTTCCTCCGACTGCCTCCAGAGGTGAGCAGCCGGGCAACCCTTCAGGGAAGCTGGAAGGGCTTGTCAGAGAAGGATTCTCTGCTGCCCTGGTTTTGCGGACCCCCCTCTGCCACGAGGGTGGCATCTGTTATTGTTCCCTCCTCTGCCCCTGGAGGGAGACTCACCACGTGTGTCCGGCAAGGCTCCTTGGGATTTCCGGAACCACATCTTCCCATTCTTCTGACCCTAAGGATATGAGGAGTGGAAAAACGGACTCCTACTGCAGAGTCAGTCTTGCCTTCCTACTCACAGCTGGTATGGGTATCTTTCACCTGTGATCCAAAGAGAGAGGAACCATCAAAGGGGGTGTTGGTGAAAGACGCTCTGAAAGGTTCCGCAAATTTACATAGCCGCATCCAAGCGTGCCTCCTTAGGGCCACGCCTGTGCCTGCGGCTCTACTCGCACCATCAGCTGCATACGAAATGAGCCGCATGGAGGAGTTTACCACAGAAATAAGAGTCGCCAGCTGGAAGGCTGCCTTAGCCTGGGCCCCCTTAGCTGATGGATCTTGGAGGGCATCTCCAAGCTCTTTCAGGAGATCCCTCAGAAGACGGGTAAAGTGGTACAGGTAATTCAGGGACCGCATGAAAAAGGTCCCTGAAGAGAACATCCGCTTCCCATATCTGTCCATCGTCCTGGACTCCTTATTAGGGGGATGGACAGATGAAGAAGTTTCAGTCAACTCCTTCTTTGTGGCCGCTGCTACCACCATGGCATCAACGGGGACACCCTTGGTCAAGAACTGTTTGTCCTGCGGGGCAGTAATGAATTTTGTAGGTCTTCTAGGGGTCGGTTCCACTGTTTCTGGAGCCGTCCACGCCTTTCAAGCCACCACAGATATCAGTGGGTCGAAAGGTGGAGACACCCAGGAGGTGGAAGGTCGGGATCCAAACGCATCCAGGAATACCGACTCATCCTCGGAAGGGCTTAGGGTAAGTCCAGTTTCCCCTCTGCCTAAGCATCTCAAGGATGTCTGAGAAGGAGACATCTTCAGAGGGGGATCTTGGGGACCCTTCCGACTCCTCTAAGTCGGTATCCAATGTAATAGACTCGGCGCAGTCAACATGCTTCCTCTTGCATTTTCTCTTGCGAGGTGGCTCCTCTGAAAGATCAGGGGAGGCCTCGGAAGAGGAGGATACACCCAAGGGGGTGTCCTGGAGCGCTGGATCCCCACGCTTAGGGTCTGGAAGATGGGCAGAGGCTGACGCAGAGACCCTAGGGGGAGGAGCCGATGGGGTCGATCGTGGGACTGACTCAGGGGCCAGCACACTCCTCATCACCTTGAAGGCGTCCCTGCCCAGACGCAGAGAAGGCTCAGGCTCTGACGAAACCAAAAGCCCTCCCAGTACTGAAGGAGATGGCTCCGAGGCAGATGGTGGAGCCGAGCTCACCTGCGCCGAAGCACAGAGAGGGAGTCTCGGCACCCAGATCCCTCCAGGGAAGGTACCATGGAAGGGATCGGAGCCGACGAAGGAACCAAAAGGGAAGGTATCGGCGCCGATGGTTCCACGACTCAAACCCCAACAAACTCTGGCTCTGAGCTCAAAGGAAGAGCCGGAGGAGGAATATCAATAGCTGTGGACGGCGCCGACTCCTGATGAGAAGGGATGTACAACATTTTGGCAAGGGCCTGCGACTTCAAGAGCCTACTGACCACTCTTTCCAAATCATGGTCCGAAAGTCTAGAGGACCGAGAAGAGTGGGATGATAGGTGACTACGCTCCGATTGGAGCAGGGGCGACTTTGGAGCCGAAAGTATCGACTCCAAAGAAGGAGACCTGGATTTCTTTCGACTCTCAGCCGGCTCCGAAGACCGTGTCGGAGCCGACTGGGAGGGAGGGACATCGGTTCCAGCCGGAGCCGAAATGGATTGTGTGGCTTCACCCAACGACGGCGCCGAACTGGGAGCCGACAGTTTAGGTGGCCTGGAAGATTTCACCAGCTGAGACTTCGACGGTGAATCTTGGGGCTTAAGCAGACCCCTCAGAATCAATTTATTTTTGGGCTCCTGCAGGACTCTTGGACTAAAGGCATGACAGATGGAGCAAGAGTCCTGCAGGTGCACAGCGCCAAGACAATAAACAGAAGAAGTGTGACCATCTGTCAGAGACATCTTCTGACAGCATGAGTCACACTTCTTGGATCCGGATGGTTTTGGATCCTTGGACATTCTTGGAAGAAAACCAAGGACAAGTTTTCACACAAAAAGTTAAGGTAACCAATGAAAAATATTAATACCCTACAGTTACCACAACCCACACAAGTACTACTACTAAAGGGAAAAACAAACTTATCACTAACACTACAGGTTATAGAGAAAAAGTTTTTTTTTTTTTTTTTTTTTTTTAAAAGAGATAGAAAAGAAAGGTTAACCTCTAACTCAAATGGAAATAACTTTTCTGTAGAAAAGGGAGAGAAGTGGGGGGGGGGACTCTCTAATTTAAACGAGTTTCTTAGGAACGGAAAGCTATTTAGAGGAAAAAAACTAACTAAAAGGAATAAATTCTAACCAACAACTAATTCTACACTACAGTACAGTAATTTTTACAGGAAAATAACAGTAAATAACAGTAATAATAAAGAAGCTTATACGACCTGAGCTAGTAGAACAACCTCGTAGCAGAAGCGGCAAACGAGATCTGGGTATCTAGCGCCAGGTATCATGGGATATAGCGGGGCCTCGAACCAGTAAGCAGCTCTCGAGCTTTTGAAGATGGCCGAGTCAGAGCCGAGGATCGGCTCCGAACCCAATCAGCAAGAATAGAAGGCGAGACAGACAACTTAACATCAAGTATTCTCCTTTGTTGGAATAGTTAGGAAAAAACACTGGCAATTGAATGCATTGACTTACATTAGCCGTAGTTGCAACCTTAGGCATAAAAAAGGGATTAGTATGGAGGAAAACTCTATCCTTGTGAAAAACGATGTAGGGAGGTTTGGATGAAAGAACATTCAATTCAAAAACCCTTTTTGCCGAAGTAATGGCAGCAAGTATAGAAAACTTCCAGGATAAATATTTCATGCCACAATCATTAGCTGGTTCAAAGGGGCTTTGGGTCAAGGCTTGTAAAAACGACAGTCAAGTCCCACGGAGGTGTTGGGTCCTTAATTTGAGGTCTAAGGAGAGAAATACCTTTCATATAGGCTTTACATAACCTGGCTGAGGCCACAGATTCTGAAGGTAATCCGAATGAAAATTGGACATGGCTGCCAACTGATGCTTAATGGTTGCAAAACTAGAACCTTGCTTAAATAAAGACTCCAGAAAGGAAAGAATCAAAGGAACAGGAGCTGAAAAAGGGTTGACATGATTATTAGCAGCCCAGGTAGAAAATGTTTTCCATTTAACCTTGTATACCTTTCTTGGTAGATGCTTTTTGAGAAGCCAGGATAATAGCTTTGACTAGAGAAGAGAACCTGGACCCACTAGCAATCATGGAAACTGGAGAAACCATGCAGTTAACATGAGAGTGGGGAGATTTGGGTGGAGACCTAGTGTTGGGTGAGAGAGGAGGTCTGGTTTGGGTTCCAGTATCCATGTAGTATGTTTGATGTGAGACCAGAGGAAGGGGAACCAAACCTGATGAGGCCAGAAGGAGGCAGTGAGGATCACTGTGCACTTCGATGGTTTGGCTTTCTGAAGAAATTTTGGGCTCAAAGGAAGAGGAGGATAGGCATAAAGGAGGCCAGGGAAGGCCAATCATGAACCAGAGCTTCCCTCGGGAAACTCCCTGAAGGAAGGATCAGAGCAAAATAGTTGCTGCATTTGTTGTTATAAGGGGATAAAAAGATGTCACAGCACGGGGGACCCCAATGGTCGAATATCTTGTTTGCTACTGACTGATTGAGGGATCACTTGCGGGGCATCAGGATATATCTGCTAAGCTTGTCTGCTAACACGTTGGATTTCCTGGGTGCATGTGTTGCAAGTAGAAAGCGGTTTGAAGAGATCGCCCATTCCTAAACCTTTGTGGCCTCTCAGCAGAGAGGGTATGAATGGGTTCCTCCTTGCTTGTTGATATACCGGACTACTGACATATTGTCTGTGTGAATAGTAATGGTCCCCAGAGGGACAGCCTCCTGAAAGGCTTGCAATGATAAGAGGACAGCTCTCATTTTGAGGACGTTGACATGCAGCCTGGTCTCTATGGGGATCCATGTGTCTTGGACCATCTTCCCTTGTAAATGCCCTCCCACACACTAGGTGGGAAGTGTCCGTGATCACTGTGGCTGTTGGGGGGGGGGGGGGGATGAAACGTCTGCCAACCGTCAGATCCGAGTGAATTTACCACTGTAGATGAGACCTACAAATGTTTGTCAGTCTGATAGGAACAGACAGAGACTGATTTAGAACTGACCATTGAACAGACAGCATCCATTGAAGAATGCACCTATATACCTGGCTAGAGGAAGCAAAAGTATAGCAGCTGCTATGGACCCCAGGGCTCATAGAAACAATTTGGCAAGAGGAGATGGATGAGACAGAATGGCTAGAACTTGGAGTTTTAAGGTGTTGATGCAGTGCTGAGGCAAGGAAGCTATCTGCGTAATGGTGTTCAGCTGGACTCCAGTGAACCCCAAAGTTTGAACCGGTCGTGGCTGTGACTTGTCTAAGTTTATGGTAATGCCGAGGAAGTGGGACAACTGGTAAAGATAGTCTCTGGCCTGAGAAAGTTGATGCTGTGTGGGGGCAGTCAGGAGCCAATCATCTAAATACGGGAATATTTGAAACCCTTGCAGTCGGAGATGAGCTGCAACCACTGTCATGCACTTGATGAACACCTGGGAGGCTGTGGTGAGACCAAAGGGAAGGGCTCTAAATTGGAAGTGATTGGCTGCTAGGCAGAATCCCAGATGACTTCTGGAGCATCTGTCTATTTTTAAGTGATAGTAAGCATCCTTGAAATCCACACAGCACATCCAATCATCCTTTCTTAGCAACAGAAGGATGGCCTGAACCGTTACCATCTGGAACTTGACTTTCTTCACATACAAGTTGAGCTTGCTTTGGTCCAAGATAGACATTAGGTCCCCTGTTTTCTTTGGCATGAAAAGGAAATGGGAGTAAGTCCCGGACACTCTCTATTTGCCAGGAACCTCTTAGATGACTTTTTTGCAGTAGTTTCATGACCTAGGTAACTGCCAATTCCCTCTGGCTGGGTGGAATGTTAGAGAGTTTCTTCTGAATCTTTGTTGGGGGCAAGGAAAACAGAATGTAGTAGCATCTGGATATAATGCTTTGCACCCAAGCATTTGTTGTTATATGGGCCCAGGTGCTTGAGTGCAGAGAAAAACAGCCCCCGACTGCTTCCAGAGTCAGACAGTCAAGCAGCACTTCAGGAGCACTGAAAGGGCTTATCGGAAAAAGCTCCCTGAAGCCCTGGTTTTGCAGGACCCCTCTGCCTCTTGGGTGCCACCTCCCATTGTAGCCTCCTCCTCTGCTTCTGGAAGAGTACTCTCCACTTTGATCAGGAAAGAAACCTTGCGACTTACAGAAACAAGTTTTCTTCGCCCCTCTCTGATTCCTTGAGTAGGTTCGTTGAGAGGTGGAAAACTTAATCCCTATGGCAGACAAAGTCTTACCATCTTGCTTGCTGCGTGTCAGGGTGTCCTTAACTGATGGTCCAAACAGCAAAGAACCATCAAAGGGAGTGTGGACAAAAGACGCTTTAAAATATTCTGCGAAATCACAAAGACTCATCCAAGCATGATGATGTATTGCAATGCAGGTGCCAGCTGCCCTTGAAGATCCTTCCCCTGAGTGGAAAACAAGCCTCAAGGAAGAGTTTGCTATGGAAGTATGAGTAGTTAGCTTAGGAGAAATCTTATCTAACTCCTCCTTCGGCATGCAGTCTGCCAAGGATTCAGAGAGTTCTTTTCCAAAGTCTCTCTGAAGGCGAATAAAATGTGCCAGGTAATTGAGTGCTCTCAGTGAAAATGTTGCTGAAGCATAAGCTCATTTCCTGAACCTGTCCAGCGCTCTGGAGTTCCTGTTTGACAGATGGATAGTTGAGATTTGCTGGGAGAGCTCTTTCTTGGTAGCGGCTGCCACCACAATAGCATCAACTGGGATGCCCTTACTCCAAAAAGTATGGTCCTCCAGGGGAGAAAGAATTTTGTTCAGTTGCTTTGGTACAGGTTCTATTGTTTACTGCTCCTTCCTTGCCCGACGGGCGACAAGATCTATACGAGCATCTGCTGGGGGTCTACCAAAGATGTAGATGGACCCGCCCCAAAGGCCTCCAGGAATATGGATTCCTCTGAGGAGGGGTTTTTGGAAGACCAGCCACCTTTTAACTTCAAGATCTTCAAGATGTCTGCGAGGGAGACATAATCCGGTGGCGAACTTGGAGATCCCTCTCCATCATTATAGTCTGTATCCTCAGTGAGTGACTCCATAAGGGAGTCCAAGGGCCTCCTTTTGCATGCCTTCATCCATGGGATCGCCTCCGTCAGATATTCAGGAGAGGAGTCGGAAGAGGAAGGGGCCAAATCAGGTGGAATGGACTGGAGGTCCTTCAAGGCAGGCTGAACCTGGACAGAAATGGTAGATCCAAGGCAAGCACACGGGGAGGAGCAGAAGTCAAAGGGTCCAGTACTCTGTTAACAGAGAAAACCTTTTCAATAACCTGGAAGACTAAAGGCTCCTTGGGAGACCCCACCAAACCCCTTAGGAGCCAAAGCTCCCGAGGAAGATGGAGGAACTCACTGGAACCTCAACTCCCGGAATGAACTTGAAGCACCCTGTTGAAGGCAGAGGCTCCAAGGGGAAGGGACAGATCTGAAAATACTGGAGCTGAACCTCACCCCTAGGATCTGCCGTGACATCCCGGATCCGGGACACACTCTGATCCGAAGACCTTGGAGCACAGGCAGTCAAGGTGACAGTCAGCATCGAAGAAGCAAGAGCCCTTTGATCTGACCCCAAATCCCTTGGAAGACTGCTGTCCTGGGACTCCAAAACCGATCAACATGGATTGGAGAAGGAGAAAAGGAAGTGGAAGGGACAGGCTTGGATCCATAAGGGGAAGGAGGTGGAAGTACAGCTATCTGAATCTGAACCTTGATAATAAATCTTACCATTTCGTCCATGCTGTCATACAGGCTCCTAGAGGATCTGCAGGAAGCCACTGAAGATGGACGGGAGTGCCTGCGGGTCTGCAAGATCTTTAAAGGAACTGTGGGAGAAACGGATGTAATCGATCTCCCAGGAGATTGAGTGGAGGACTGTGGATCCAGAGATCTATGGATCTGAGAGGTTGCAAGAGAGCTTGGATCCAAGGTCTTAAGATCTGGAGACTTTTAAAAAAGTTGAAGGCTGACTTGAAGCTGTCAAATCTATAGGATCCGACAGAGCCGACATAGGCTTTGGTGCCGACATCCTCGGATCCAAATTCTTCAGAAACTTGGCAGGAGGCTCCGAAGATGCCCTGGACTCCTTGTGGTGCCGTTTTTTTTTTTTCCATTTCTGAGCCAAGCATTTCTTTGGAGGGGGGTTAAGCCCCTCATGAAGATAGAGGAGTGGGCATAAGGCCCTTCAAAATGAACTTATTCTTTCCTGGATGGCTCTTGGATTAAACCCCTTACAGATGCTACTGGGAAATCCAGGTGAGCCGGCCCTAAACAATAAATACAGCTATCATGTGCGTCCAAGTGTGGAATTTTCCTCTTACACTTGGCGCACCTTTTAAAACCCATAGTCTTATCCATGTTATAGCAAAGGGAAGAAGAGCTATATATATTTAGTGCTATCTATTAGGAGACAGAAAGAAGGGCCAAAGCCTGGAAAGGGAAAAAAAAGATAGAGGAGAGACAAAGAGAGCCCTAATGCACCTTGAAAAACTGAAAGGGTAGGGAGGAAACTAAAATACACTTAATATTAAGAAGAGTATAGAAAGGAACGTTAATAAAAAGGAGAAAGATTATAGAAAACAACAATTGCTCAATCGTTTGTAAACACGTCTGGATGCACTGGTGGCAAACAAGATCTGAGGAGGTTGGGCTTACAGCAGAGAACTGTGGGTAAGGGAGGAGCTCAAGCTTGGAAGCTGAAATCTGTGGAAAGCAGAAAAGTTGAATCCAAAAATTAGATCTGTGACCCATCAGTGAAGCAGAATGAGAAGGACAACATCAGACCATTAACTTTTAGCCTTAAAAAGTGTTGCCCTTTTATTAGCTTGTTTCCGTATAAATGAAGGAACCAGATACATAGTTGCCTTCAGCTACAAGCTTCTCATGTTACACTGTGAACATTTAGTTGCTAAAAGAAAACTTTTTGGTACATTCAGTTTTCTCTTATTTACTTGCTTCAACATAAAACACATTGTTAGATTAAGCCAAGGGCCTTAAGCCAGTCCATTGCCTATACAAAAGTAAGAAAAAGCATATCAGATCTAGTACATCATGATCTCTACACTTACCCTATTCTCCCACCTCAACAACCCAAGATTACAGCCTACTATCTTAAATATGCTTTTGTCCAGCCCTTATTTCAGGGATAATGGTATGCAATCAGGAGTACCAAGGCATTCAGGAACCATTGTCGATCTGCCCATTGAAATTCCAGCACCCACCTCCTGGATAGCCTGAGGAGTCTGCAGCGACCCAAGAAACTGGAATGGGGTTTCTGCGAGATTTGCTAGATTTAGCCATTGAGAATGGCATGTTTCCATGGAAGGGAAAGAAGGTCTGAATGAGGATACCAGTAGAACTGAAAGTTCCACTGAAAGACCCTCATGTGAAACCTGGGACCCTCCTATAAAAACCTGGCAAGAGGTACAATACAGATTCACAAAGCCATAAGACCTACACTTGAGACAGGTTTCTGTCTAAAAGTTTCAGCAAAGAATATTGTAGATATTGTAGGTCACAGTAACAAGATCCTATCTTGGTGTAAAAATGTTCACATTGTTGTCTGTCGATAGCCTGTGAACATAAAGAAACCGTCAATCCAATGGAAGAGAAAAGTCTCAGCACAGACTTCCTCATGTAAACAGACTGTCCTGTGTTCATGCAGCTAGAAATGAACTGCATTTATTTTCACATAATTGTTGAACAGAAGGCTAACACAGAAGGTCTTTGGCTAACAAAGTTTGCAGATGACTACAAACTAAGAGCCATAATCGAAACTCCTAACGATGTGGACATACTACGAAAGGGTCTCACTGAGACAGATGCCTGGTGTCAAAGCCATGGCCTGAAGCTCAATGTCAAAAAGTGTATTGTCATCTCCTTTGATAAAAACTCTGTACCCATGAACTACCGCATAGCTGGTAGTCTACTTAACGCTGAAAATGTGATGAGACCTTGGGACACAGGTGGACAGTAGTCCCTCCTTTGATAATCACATCACCTCAGTGGTCAGGAAATCCTTCTATGTGGCTCACCTCATCACAAAAGGTTTCTCATCCAGAAAAAAAGAGGTCATTGTTCCCCTCTACTCATCACGCATTAGACCCATTATAGAGTACAATGCCCCTTTTGGTATGTACCTCACAAGACATCTACAATAACTGGAAAGGCCACAGAAATACCTCACAAAGAGGATTACTGGCCTCAAACAGATGCCCTATATGCAGACCGTCTCAAAAAACTGCAGCTTTGCTCCGTCACATATCGCCTACTCAGAGGTGATGTTTGCCTAACATACAAAGCTATGTCAAACCCAGAGCTGTTGGACATGCTCCACTTAAAGAAATCCCAATCCCTCCGAGCTACACGCTCTAGGGACCTAAACCTTGTCACCACAATAAACAGAACATTCTGGAGGGATACATTCCTGTCCCAGAGACTTCCCATACTTTGGAACAGACTACCTCTATCTATATCAAACAGAGCTCCTTATTAGCACTCTTCAAGAAAAATCTTGATGATTGGATGGGAAATAGGAAATTCACCCCAGGGATCATTTCTGTGGCTCTGCTCGACAGGGGCACAGGAAAATAATTTTCTTGGGTGGCGAAAGCCAGGTACATTCTTGGCTAGGCTTATATAGGCCCTAGGGCCAATAGCCTAGTACCTACCTATGAACCGTTGAACAGCCTGGAGTCTGAAGTAATCCCAAATGAAGAATTCTGAATTCATAGTGACTAGCTCCAACTATGAAGCATAGCAACTTTCTAGACTCTATGGCTGCACTTATGTGGACACACACATCTAGGTGGACAAAGGAGCACATTCAGTCTCCATTAAAAAGTGCGAAGAGATGGATTGTACTGATAGCACAAGAAAGGTTCCTTTTTTAGAATACATGTACTTAGGCTGCAAAGATCAAAAATAAGCCTGAAGGCCTTCATTTTCTTTGGCATCAAAAAACAGTGAGTGATAATATGTCCTTCTAGTGTGGTGGACCTCCCACATGGCTCTTTTGTTAAGCAGCTGTAGTACATCCTTCTTTGTCAAATGTTTTTGATGGGCATGGGATGCCTAGCAATGGTAAAGTCAGGAATCAGTGAGAAGAAAAAGGGAACCAAGAATCTTCTTGATATTATTTCCTTCATCGATTTCTCCATGGAGTTTTGTCTTCAGATTTGAATATAGAAGGTGCTGAACTTCCCCCTCACCATCTACAAAGTGGGTCAGTCAGTTAAGGAGCCAGGACTTGCTGCAGTTCACCCTGAGGTTGACCATATTTTTCTGGTGTTAACTGCAGACTTTAGTCTTTAGACCTGTGACCTGCTAGGAATCAGAGAAAGAGGGTCACCTATTCCAAACACTCTCTTTTCACTGCTATTGCAAACCACACAGGAATGACAGCTCCTTTGCATCCTAGAAAAGGTATACTGCTGAGGGTGAAACTACACCCACAACAGTGATGGTGTGCCCCTGCAGACAATTCAGGGCTGAATAGGAGTGATACCCTGAGGAACGTTTCCAAAAAGTCACCTAGTTGTCCTTGGTAAACAGAGTTAAATCCAGCCAAGGGTGCCAGTACATAGCAATGCTGGATTTATGCCATCTCTATCAGCTCCTTCTACTGCACTGTAAGCATCATGGACCATGACAGTGCTCACACTAGAAGCACTAGTTGTTCAAGTCCATAACTTCACTTTCAGTGGCTAACCTAGCAACTCTTCTCCTGCGTGAAATTTAACAGCCATGTTCTTCTGGAAAAACATATCCATAGTTAAGTGTGTGTTAAGAGCAAAGAGGTGTATAAAAAAAAACTTCCCAGACCTATCAATAGTCTTATACTTCTTTTTGAGGGAAAATGAGAGCTAGAAGTAGTAAGGAGCCATAAAGACAGCAATTGCAGATATAATGACATCTGAATGAGGAGTCAGTGCCCAACTCCAGACATCCTTAAAGACTGAAAAAAAAAAGATCTGATATGCAATTCTCATAACAAACTTAGGTATGCCCGGTATGGGAGGGATCATCCCAGAGGATGGAAGGGTGAATTAGTAGGTCTTCTGAAGTTTGCAATGAGGAAAAGATGGATTAAGGGGATCAACACCCCTAACTGTATTATTCAAAGAAACAATTGGAGGGGTGACCTCTCATTCATTATCTATGTCCTCTGTAAGTTGGTTCAAGTCAGGCTTAATGTATTTTGTCTTAGCCAAACATCTTTTGGGCCCCTTTTTGGTAGAGTCAGATTAGGAAGACTTCAGAGTTCTTCTTCCTGTGGGGAGAAAGCACATTTCTGTAAGCTGAAATTACCATAACAATTGATGTTTGAATCATCACTGCTGAAATAGACTTAGCTTTATAGGTTATATCCTACCAAGGATATAACAGCTGGCCAGTTTTCAAAGTTTAAGAGCACTTTGCATGTGCCCAAACCATCGAGTAGCTCAAGCTGAACTGACTAAAAGGCAAACTTGGGCACAAAGCCCTTCAGAGCTTCCTGCCATTAGAGAGAGAAACAGGCCCTTGAAAAAACACTGCTAGAAACAACAACAACAAAAAAAATCAAAGTCCACACACTGGCATAAAAAACAAAACAAAAAGATAAGGGGATGGAGGGAAAGAGTGGCTATTGCAGTAGTGATCATGTGAACATCTATTGTTATGGTAAATGCAGCTTGCATAACTGTACTATGGTCATCATACTGATAACTGCTGCAGTAGTCTTAGTTATATGGGTACATTACCATAGCTAATTACATTTGGGAAGTGGAAAGATAAGAGTCCAAGAACCCCTGGAAAATAGTCCCAGTAAAGCTTGATCAGGACCTAGAGAAGGAATCAGGCATATAATGCCTTATAAAAATATATACATAGGATCAAGTAGCAGTTTCTCGAATACTTCTAGAATCCATCTCTTTCCAAAATGCCATAGATGAAGCCAAGGCCCTGGTAGAGTGGGCCTTGACCATGTCTGGAATAATTTTGTTATGGTGTGCATAACAAAAGTTAATAGCTTTAGACAACCATTTGGAAATCTCTTTCGATACATGCCGTCCCTTTTTCCTAACTTCACAAGAAATGAACAATTAATACGAAGATTTGAGAGATTTGGTTCTGTCAAGATAGTAACCAAGTTGCCTGTGATCATCCAAGGTAAAGAGTATCCTTCTCCCTCACTTTTAAGTTCAGGAAGGAAAATAGAGAGATGGATAGTTTGACAAAGTAAACTTGGATTCCACTTTAGGCATAAAAGAAGGATTAGTTCTCGAAGAAACCATGACTCTATGAAAATGAGATAGGGTTGACTCACCATACGAGCTCTCAGACACACTTCTTGTAGAGATCAGCGCAATCAGTAAAACTGTTGTCCATATTAAGAACCTCAAGCCAGCTGGATTGGCTGGTTCAAGTGGAGCAAGTGTTAGCTTCTATAACACAAAATTTAGATTCCAAGGAGGGGCCACCGGTTTTCTTCGAGGCCTTTTATGCAAAACCTTTTTCAAGAACATTTTGATAACAGACTGCATTGAACGAGGAGGATCCATGTACAGACATGTTGAAATGAGAGGTAAATGAACATTGACAGAGGAATAAAAAAGGCTATAGGATAATAACTCGCAAAACCGGAAAACAACTAGCACTGAATGGGTGATGGTTATGTTGTTGGCACCAAACAGAAAACCTTTACCATTTGCTAATATATGATTTTCTAGTAGCAGACTTTCTTGCCTGCATTAATACCCACTGCACACCCTCAGTAAACAGGTGTCTGAAAGGAATTAAGACCTTAGCATCTAGGCAGCCAATTGAAGATGACTGATGGGGTATATTAAACAACCCTGTTTTTGTATAAGTAGATCCAGTCTGTGAATAAGCTTGTGATAAGTGCCCCTGGCCATTTCCAAAAGAAGGGAGAACCACAGCTGCATGAGCCAGAAGGGAGTCAGCACAATGATCTCGGGGGATTTCTTCTGAATCTTCAGAAGTATCCTGGATACTGGTGGAAAAGCATGCAAGAACATTCCTGTCCCAGGAAAAGAAAAGACATCTACCTTCCAGGACTCCTTGCATGGAGTCCTGGAACAGAATCTTGTCAGTTGATTGTTCAGAGAGGAGAAAAAGAGGTCTACTTGAGGAACAAACTCCCCACAGATGGATCACATCTTAGAAGACCCTTTGATCTAGTTTCCATTCCTGAGGGTATGCCATGGTCCTGCTCTGCTTGTCTGACACACAATTTTGCTCTGACAGAATGTAGGATGCTTGTAGAGTGAGATTGTGCTGTAAAGCTATATCCCAAGCTAAAATGGCTAGTTTGCAAAGAGAGTATGACCTGGTTCTCCCTTGCTTGTTGATGTACCACATGACTGTGGTATTGTCTGCAACCATTTGAAGAGGTCCTGAGGACCAAAGATGGTTCAAAGAGACTGAGGACCTTGATCAGGGAAAGCATCTCCTTGACATTTATGTACATCTGTCCTTGGTGTCCCACAACCCCTTCACCTTTATCCCTCCTGAAATTGCTCCCCAAGCAAAGTCTGAAGCATCTATGGTAAATGACTGCCTTGAAGCATGGCAGTAGGAGACAAGGCTTTAAGAATACATGTAGTTGAAACACCTGATGTTCTTAAGGCTCATTTGCATATATCATATATGCCTCTAATACAAAAGGTTTGAGAGAGCACAAAGTGGAAATTCTAGCTTGGTTATAATTTTATTTTAGTTCATACTGATTGTTTTTTCTATGTGACCTTTTTACTCATTGTTTTAGTTTGTTAGTTGGGACATTTTCCAGACATCCTAATGGTAATGGACATCAGTTGGGTATAACAGCCCTGTGTTTCTAATGCTTAGTAAAGCAGTCCACTTGTGCTGGGCTGATGAGGCCGTAACAACTCCAAAACATGCATGTCCACAGCTAGTGGGGTTTAGCTTTATTGGCCTGAATTTGTCCATTAAGCGACTTAAAAAGACAAAAGTCATGGGGATTCAGAATTCTCATATAGCTGAAACACCTGATGTTCTTAAAGGTCATTTGCATATATCTCGTGCCTTTAATACAAGAGGTTTAAGAGATCACACAGTGGAACTTCTACCTTGGCTAGAATTTTCTTTTAGTTTTTACAACCCCCAACCACTGGGGTTTGAAAAGATAATGGGTGTTGATTCTGGGCAAAAGGGATTTCAGATACCACTGTATCCTTCTCATGTGGAGTCTCACCAGGGGTATCATGAGAATCATTGATGCCATGAGACCCCAAATCCTGAGGTATTCCCTCTAAATAACTGAAGTCTTAAGTGGAAAAACCTTAGAAACCTATCCAGATAAAGATCTATTTTTTTCCTGTGGAAGAAAAGCTCTTTGAATTCAGGTGTCTAGTTGACATCCCAGGAAAATAATCCTATGTAAAGAAGTCAAGAAAGACTTCTGAATGTTCTCTTGGAATCGCAACTTGTGTAAGAGATCTCTTACTTGAGAGAGAGATTCCTGACACTTTCCAAAAAAACTCTGCAAAGATAACCAAGTTGTCTAAATAAAGAAACATGTGGTCATCCTGTAGCTTGCAATAAGCTATAATTAGAGCAAGACACTTTGTGAACACTCTTGGTGCAGTGGATAGCCCAAAGGGTAAGGCAGATAACTGACAGTGGGATCCAAACAGACAAAACCTTAAGAAACATCTGAAATCTGGATGAATAGGGATGTGATAAGCATCTTTTAAGTCTATTGTTACCAGGAAACTTGAAAGAGGAAGAAGATGTTAACAGGCTGCAAAGTGACATTATTTTGAATTTGGTCACTATTGCAAACAGGTTAAGAAAAGAAAGATCCAGAACAGGTCTTCAAGCATTTTCTTTATTTGGCACTAGGAATACCCATGAATAAAAACCCTTCCCACCTGGGAAGGGGGGGGGGGGCTGGTTCTATCACTCATTGGGAGAGCATGTGATGAAAAACAGGTGGAAACAAGAGTCTGATCAGGAGGATGAAGAATGACCTCCTGTAAAGGATGAATTTCCTCCCACTGCCATCAGTAACCCTGATGAACGATTTTCAGAACCCATCTGTCTGAAAAATCTGTTGCTAGAGAGAAAAATGGAGATTCAGACTTTCTGGAAGAAAAAAAGGGGACAGGGTGGGAGGGAGTCACAAGGTCTATTGAACTGTCATACAGATCTGTTTGATTGTCCTTGGCTTTTGAAGGTTTGAGACTTCTTTTTGTTACCCCCTTGCCATTTTTTCTTAAATGTATGTTTACCTGAATTTTGTTGAAATTGTTTATTGTTTATTATGTTTTTGCCAAAACTGGATGAGGAGAGAAAAAAATCTCTTGGACAATTTAGAAAACAAGGGTTCAAAAATTCTAGAGAATCTCTGGATCAGCTCATCCCTTTCATCACATCTGAAGCAGAGGGGTTAAACACAATCTCTCTCCAAGGGAGAATTTAAAATCTGATTTTTTACCATTTGGGAGGCTCTGAGAATGCAGCCATGCAAATCTCCCTAAAACAGTACCAGTGGTCAAAGCCCTGGAAGTAGCATCAACAGAGTAATACACACACTGTAAAACAATAAGTACTGGCCTCTGCAACAGAAGAAAACTAAGTTATTTAAAACAGATTTTTCGTCATGAGAAGAAAGTGCAGATAAAACATTCCTCCTACTTTCACAATTTGTCAGAACAAACTTTAACATATGAGGTTGACAATTCAACATTCTGAAAAATCAAAGTTGCAGAAGTACACACTTCTTCCCCATACCTATCAATAATTTTCCATCCTTATTAGACAGAGTGGGATTGGAATTAACTAAGTGTTTAGGAGCAGTGGGATCAACTAAAGCTATAGCTGTTGAGTCAGGTTTGGGAAATGTATATAAAAATTTAAAAGACTGAAGAACTTTATTCATCCTATCTGCCGTTTTGAGGACAACTGTCTGACTGTCACAAAAACTGCAGGCAGTAACACATGCATCCTCTAAAGCAGACAGAACAGGAAGAATGGGTATAGGTTGTAGAAAATCCTTCTGTAACAACTGTCTTCACAGTCTGACTCAGAAACTGAGGAAAAAAACCCTGTATCCCTCCATACATCTTCCTGTTCAGATTCAGAGTCTTTATTCTCTTCAGAAAAAGAGGCACCCCTTTTTTCTTTTACCAGAAACTTTATAATAAGGATCAACAGCCTAAATTAAACCCTGAGCCAGACCCAGTAAACTTCTCCTATCCAAAGAAATTTGAGGAAGTTGACAGGCAAAATGGGACAACCGTGTTACTAATTGCAGTATCTACTCCCCCCAGGGATGGGTACAGTATTCTGACACAACAGGGAAGCCTCCTGTGTTCTCTCTCCCAGGACTGACAAAATGGCTCTCCCTTGCCCACTGAGTTTAACAGCAGTGGGATCTTATTTTGTTTTTTCATTTTGTGACTGGAAGAAGGCTCAGCGGAGCGTACTCTTTGTTGGCAGTAAAGCTCTGAAGGGCTTTGTGCCCAAAATTGTCTTTTAGTCAGCTCATGTTGGGCTGCTAGACGTTTTGGGCAGGTGGAAGGTGCCCTGATGCCTTGGAAGCTGCTTGGCTGTTATATCTTTGGCAGGATATAACCCATATATCTAAGGGTACTGCAGCAGTGATCAATATGGACATTAAAGGATCTAGTGGGATACGTACCTTTGACAACAGTGTGGGTTGGTGGATCTGTGAAGGAGGATGGATAGTTTTGTATCCTGCATTGAAAGAACATCATATCTGAAGGTGCTATATAATCAGGCCTGTTGAACAAGCAGAGCAGAAGAATAAATCCCAACTTCCAGGGGTGCTGACACCAGAAAAACTGTTACTAAGGCCAAAATAGTCTACATGTGTATCAAAGCTAGCTAGTGATGTGAAATCTGACACTAGCACACCAGATGCAAGGAACACCAGTGCTACTAATTCCACATGAAATATACCAGTGCTAGAAAATAATTAACTAGTCAGACTCCATAATACAGATGAGAGGCAAAAGCGAAACTGAGAAGATCTTGATCTGAAGGAACAGGTGCAAAAACTGGAAATGGTGCAACCAACACTAGTCAAAGAATGACAGTTGGTGAGCAGGAAACGAAGCACCCTGAATTAAAAAAGGGTAGAGGTAGAAATCTTAGAACTGCAGATGTCTAAGCAACAAACAGCCTCAGGCAATCTGCCTTGCTTCATGGCTGTGATCGCCAGGGACTCCCTCTTTAACCTAAGAGTCATAAGTATGGAAGTAAGAGGCCTGGGATAATAAAAGTAGCTGGAGTAGTGGACCCCACATAACTAGTATAGAATACATTTTATCAAGTCACCATTATAGGTTCATAGGTGTCCACTAGGCTAACGACCACAAGGGCTTTTTAAGCCTAGCCATGCATCCTAAATCTCTCACAAGTTCTGATACCCTTGATAAGTGTAAGCATGGGCCTGGGAGATGAACCATTTACAGGTTACATGCTTGCATTAGAGACATAGACCATTACCTGGTCTGCATATTTTAATAACTATTTTGGGATAATAGCATCCTATTGAAAAAAACAGGATCAGAATCCAGTATGGAGAGGTAGCCATGGTTTCAGATGGCACCAATTACTTTGAGGAATAAACTCAAAATGACCAGAACACACAGACTTTACTGCAAAAATGGCATCCTGGAGCAGTTTATTTGTACTGATACTGAAAGAGGCAAAGACAACATGGACAGCAAGAAGATGACTGACAAGTTTTTCCTGCCAAGTGGTCAAAACACTTTCAGTGCAGGTCCTAATAGTTACTGAAGATGGAAATTTTTTATCATATCTTGCTATAGTTATATACACTAGAACATCAGACTGAAACTTTAATTAAACTTTAACCCTACCGACTAAAACACAAGCATTATATTTAAAATTATTAGCATTTTACAAGCAGAATGACTTGAAATTTAAACTGTTCACTAGTGGGAAATTGTGATGCTGTTAGAGAGAGAGAGAGAGAGAGAGAGACAGAGAAACAATCTGGTCATACAGGGCTAACAATTTTGATTCACACAATAATACAGTTAAATATGTTAACATTACTATTCCCTGTCCAAGACAGAACAATGTAGAAAGAAACATTTTTAATACATCCAGTGTATAATGGCAGCAACATATGCTGGGTGAAGCTACTGTGTGATTTATCTGCTTTGTCTTAATTTACTCCATTGGTTTTCACCCACTAAAGTAAACCAGGGATCCACAATAGATTTTACATTATTAAAGCAATATACCATCTTTGTTAGTGGGTTATCCTCGGATATGTGAAGCACTTTCAACTGAACTTATTCAATAGATGATGCAAGCCATGGCATAATTAAGCAATAATCCACTACTGGGTGTGGGTATATCAGGATTTACTCACCGCTGGAGTGGTTTGATCACAATGGCGAAGCCTGAGTAATTTAACAAAGATAACTGTGGGTAAATCCCAATATAACCACACACAGAGGAGTGGATTATTGCCATTATGCAAGGACATTATTTAAGAAAGAAATTGCTTATATTTCTTAAATAATATCTTTGTATAAGGGCACTGGTGTTCCTCCGCCTTTATCCTTCTTTACTGAGCATGTGCATGGGACTTGTGTCCTCATGCTTGTACTGTACATCACAGCAGTACAGGAGAAGCAATGAAGAAAAGAGAATTTCTGTTGCTGTCTCCTCCCAGTCAACATTTTACAAGGGACAGAGCAGAAATACAAGAAAAATCAAGCACATTTCTGTTTCTTTATTTTTGAGAATGCACTGTCCCTCAGCACATTCCAATAGAAAGCCCGGCTGCTCAGTGGTACGTCAGTGGCTGGACTTTATTCTATTGGTATATGCTTGATTTACAACTGGTACGCTGACTGGGCTGCCCAATCGGCATGCTTGCTACCATAGTATAATTTAGCAATAACTGACAAGTGAGTGTGGTATACTGAAGATTTACCCACGGCTGGTGTGGTTTGATCACGAGGGAGAGCTAACTTCAGGAACCCAGAGATCAAAAAGAGGCACCGGGGTCAGACTGTTAGTTGTGCAGGGGTGCAAAACAAAATTACAATTTACTGATTTTAAACAGTACCAAAGAACATTATTCTAACTGTACCATTTCCTACTATACAAGTGCAGTTACACCATATGGCCATTAGATGTCACTAGTAGAACACAACAAGATTATATACATTCCCTACAGTTCAAGTGCGGTTTTAACTCATTGTTTATACACAACAGCAACACCTACATGCTGATTTAATAGAGAGATCCACTGATTTTAATGTCAACATAAACTTTCCAAACCACCTCCTCACCTGTGTAAACTTATTTTTTCTACACCTCTAAATTAAAAACTGCAATCTGATTTTCCTTGTGATAAAAAATGCCAGTAAAAAGCTTGTTTGCAATTAGACGAATGCAACATACCATTAAACACTCTTGTCTTGAAGTTCTAGGAGTTTTATGCATGTATACATAATGCTAAACGTAATAACTACTCTGGCAAAGTCCAAGAATGTCATACTTTCTTTGATTTGTTTCTACTTGAAATACTTTGTTCTGCAAACTTGCAAAAACATCCCCTTGAAGAGGAGTTTGTCTGCAATAGACTACAAATCCCCTGCCAAATCAGACCCAACCAGTCAGGAATGAGGCTGGTGGGTAAGAAAGTACAGCTGGGTAAGCAGACTTACAAAAAGAGTAGACGTTCGAATGATCACTGCTGCAGTAGCCATAGCTATATGGGTTATATCCTGCCAAGGATATAACAGCCGGCCAGTGTCCAAAGCTTCAGGGCACCTTCCATGTGGCCGAACTGTCAGACAACCTGAGCTGAGCTTACTAAAAGATAATTTGGGGATGAAAGCCCTTCAGAGCTTTCTTGTCAACACAGTGAGGGAGGCTGAACCCTGAAACGGCAAAGCAAGGAATGACAAAAAAATAAATGTCCACACCCTGATATAAAAAGCACACTAAAGAATAAGTGGGATGGAGAGAGGGAGTGACTACTGAAACATAGATCACTCAGACATCTACTGTTATGTTAAGTTTACTTGCATAACTGTACTAAGTTCACTATATTGATCTCTTCTGCAGAAACCTTAGCTATATGGGTAGATTACCCCAGCTAACTACATTTGGGAGGTGGAGCCCCTGGAGAATGGTACTAGCAAAGCCTGATCTGGGCCTAAAGAAGGAATCAAACTTTTAATGCCTTTAAAAAGTATGTACAGAGGACCAAGCAGCAGTGTCTAGAAACCAACCCTTTCCAAATGACCACTGGGATTGGGGATTTGGTATAGTGGTTAAGGTGTTTACCTCACAAATACAAGGTACAGGGTTTGATTCACACCTTTCAGGGAAATTGGCTAACCTTAAAATGCCCACGAGGGTAGACAGCCTAGTACTTGACAATAAGCCTATGAAGCCAAGGCCTGGTAGAGTAGGTCTTGACTCTACCTGGAGTAGCTTTGTTATGGTGAATATAACAAAAAATAGCCTTAGTATGCCATTTGGTAATAATCTGTCTTGACATACATTGTCCCTTCTTACCTTCACAAGAAATTAACAATCAATAAAAAGATTTGAAATACTTAATACTCTCAAGATAATACCAAATTCTCTAGTAACATCCACGGTAGGGAGTATCCTTTCTCCATTATTTTTTAGGTTCAGGAAAGAAAACAGGGAGGTGGATAGTCTGGCTTAAAGTAAACTTGTATAACACTGTGGCATAAAAGATGAATTAGTTCTCAAAGAAACCTTATCCCTTAAGAAAATAAGATAGGGTTGACTTACCTTAAGAGCTTACAACTCTAACACCATTATTGCAGAGGTTAGAGCAATCAGAAAAACTGTTTTCCATGTTAAGAACGTCAAGATAACTATGTTAGCTGGTTCAAATGGAACAAGTGGTAGCTTCTCCAACACACAAAGTACAGTTGTGTACACTTACCATAAATGTAGATGTTCGAGCGTATTTACTGTTGCAGTCCTAACTAATGGGTTATCCGGCTCGCAGTAGCCCTCGATCGGCCAGAATACCAAAGGTAAGTAAAAATTACATCGGCTGTTGTCAGTTATAAAGAATATCAGGGCGTCCGGTACAATAGGAGGCAGCCGAGTTCACTTCCTCAGTCTTTCTTGCCATAACAATCAGAAGCCCCCAGAAAACAAGGCTTAAACCAAATTTAGCCTGTACCTTAGGAAAAGAGAAAAAAGGGGGAAGGAGGGAGGGAAAGCAGGACTGCAACAGTGAATACATTTGAACATCTACATTTATAGTAAGTGTACACAACTGTACTATGTTCATCGTATTTCCCTGTTGCAGTCCTAACCAATGGGTTGATTACCAAAGCCCAGAGAAAAGGGAGGAGGAACCAACAGAATCAAGGATTGGAGATAATGCCCTGCAGAACAGCAGTGGCAAACCCTGCCCTGGCTTTTGAAAACAAAAGCAAATTATAATGCTTTGTGAAAGTGTGAACAGAAAACCATGTGGCAGCCTCCAACATGTCTTTAGTAGGGACACCCCTTAAAAAGGCTGCAGAAGTGGAAGCTGCTCTAGTTGAGTGGGTCCTAACCCCTTGAGAAGGAACCGTGCCATGAAAGGAATAATAAAAAGTAATACAATGTGCAATCCATTTATAAATGGTTTGCTTAAAAATAGCCTTGCCCTGGGCTCCAGGGGCAAAGCTGACCAATAGCTGAGCTGATTTCCGAAAGTCTTTAGTCCTGTCCAGGTAAAACCTGAGCTGTCTATGCACATCAAGAGAATGTAGGATTCTTTCACCTCTATTCCGAGGATTAGGAAAGAAGGTAGGAAGTTATACGGACTGATTAAGAGTCAGGCTAGAAACCACCTTAGGCATAAAGGAGGGGTTGGTTCTCAGAGAGACCCTATCTGCATGGAAAATAAGAAAAGGCTCCACAACCATCAAAGCATGCAGCTCCAAAACCCTCCTTGCTGAAGTTATAGCCAAGAGGAAGGCAGTCTTCCATGAGAGAAACTTTAAATCTGCAGTGGTAGCTGGCTCAAAAGGAGGAACAGTGAGCTTCTCTAGAACAAAATTAAGATCCCAGGCTGGAGTAGGCGCCCTTCTGGGAGGTTTTAAGTTGCAAGCACCTCTGAGAAACATTTTCATCAGGGGATGAGAGAAAATGGGTTGTTCAAAAGAACAATGAGCAGAAATGGTTGAAGCATGGATCTTGACAGAGGAAAAAGAGAGACCACCCTGAAGCAAATCAGCCAGGTATTCCAGGATCAGAGGAAGGGTAGGCTGAAAAGAAGATTCCCCTCTAGCCTGCATCCAATGAGAGACTCTTACCCATTTGCCAATATAAGACTTCCTAGTGCTAGGCCTCCTGGCTTCCCTCAGCACGTCAACCACCTGCTGGGAAAGGGAAGAAGAAAAGGATGGAGTCATACAATGAGCCATGCTGCCAAATGGAGAGACTGAAGATGAGGATGTAGAATGTTTCCCCCTTCCTGAACCAAAAGATCTGGCTTCAGAGGAAGATCCCAAGGAGGAAAATGGGAGAGACTGCGAAGCAGTGGATACCAATGCTGTCTGGGCCAGTCCGGAGCTATGAGAATAGTCCTTGGTCGTTCGTCCCTGATCTTCAACAATACTCTGGGAAGAAGAGGAAGAGGAGGGAAGGCATAAACTGAAAGCAGCGTCCAAGGGAAGGACAGAGCATCCACTTTCCAGGCTCTGCTGTGACGCTGTCTGGTGCAAAAAAAAGAGGTAGAAGACGGTTGTCTGGAGAGGAGAAAAGATCCACTTGAGGAGTGCCCCAACCTTGAATGATGCTGTGAAAAACTGCTCTGTTCATCTGCCACTCGTGAGGATCCAGGGTCTGTCTGCTCAACTGATCTGCCAAAACATTGAACCTTCCTGGAAGAAACTGAGCTAGGAGATGCAGGCCCAGGGATGCTGCTATGGACCAAAGACTCATGCTCTGTTTGCACAGGAGGCAAGAATTGAGTCCCTCCCTGCTTGTTGATGTACCACCTGACTGTGATGTTGTCTGTCCTGACATGCAGGGTCCCTGGAGAAAGAAGATGCTTGAAAGCTAGTAAGGCCTGCTGTACTGCCATCAACTCCTTTAAATTTATGTGCAGGTGCATCTGCAGGGCATTCCAACTTCCCTGTATGCATCTGCCATCCAGATGAGCTCCCCAGGCATAGTCCGATGCATCTGTGGTAAAAACTTGAGTGGCAAGGAGTGGGCGAAAAGGCATGCCTTTGTTTTGTAGACAGGCTGTTGCCCACCATAGAAACTCTGTCCGCAGACATGGAAGCAGAGGAATTATCACATCCAGGCCCTGTGTGTGTTGACACCAAATGTTCTTGAGGTACAGTTGCAATTTGTTCATATGCAGTCTTGCATATGGAATCATGAGAATGCAAGAGGCTATGAATCCCAGAGCTTGCAGATATTTCCTTGTAGGGAGCTGGGACAGTCTTGCCAAGTCCTTGAAGTTAACTTAAAGATTTGTCTGCTTCTCCTGGGTGAGATATATCATCTGGGTGGCTGTGTTCAGACTCGCTCCCAAGAATGTTATCTCTTTGGATGGCACCATTTTTGATTTCTCCTTGTTGATAGTGTAACCCGGGGAAGAGAGAAAAGTCTTTACAAATTCTAGATCCTTTAACAGCTGTTCCTGAGAATTTGCTTGAATTAGACAGTCGTCCAAATATGGATTAATCTGAATTTTCTTCTGCCTGCAAAAAGCAATGACTGGGAGCCAGGGACTTTGTGAAAACTCTGGCAGCAGTAGATAAGCCAAAGGGCAGTGCAGAGAATTGATAATGTTGCTTGCCCACCCTGAAAAGAAGGTATTGCAACTTTCCCTGATAGGGATATGCAGATAAGCTTCTTTGAGATCCAAACTTACCAGCCAGAAATCCTTTTCCAACATTGGCAGCAAATGATACAGAGTGAGCATTATGAACTTTGGAATTATCAAGAAAGAGTTTAGGGTGGATAGATCTAGGATAGGACACCAGGTGCCTTCTTTTTTTGGAATTAGGAAAAGTCTGGAATAGAAACCCTGGCCTACCTGCTGAGCAGGAACCGATTCTAATGCTCCCAGATGTAACAGAGACAAAATTTGCTTTTCTACTTTTGCCCTTTGATTTGAAGGAGCGTCCAGGAATCCTTTTGGTACTGGAAGGGTGTGGAAAGAAAACTTGTGTCCTAGGGATACAGGTCCGAGTACCCATTTGTCATCTGTGATGGTGGCCCAGATATTTGCAAAAAGGGCCAACCTTCCCCCTAAAGGCAGACGTTGAACAGAGTCAATGAGAATGTTTAGATTGAGATGCAGGCTTAGAACTTCCCGCCTTGGAAGAGGAAGCCTGCCAATGCTTAGACCTTTGAGGAGTAGCCACCTGTCCCCTAGAATATTTGTAACCTCTAGTCCTAGAACGGTTCTGTCTGCAGGTATCAGGGAATGTCCAGCTCTTAGAAGGGTAATTCCTGCTAAAGCAAGGAGGCTGAACTTGCAGAAAGTCTTTAACTGTCTGCATAGACGTGGCCTTGTCTTCCATCTTCTTGAGCACTTCCTCTGCTTTGCTGCCAAAAAGACTGTCCTTATGCAAAGGTACATCCAAAAGCTTAGCCTTGACAGGCTCTGGTAGGGGCTGCTCCCTGAGCCAAGCATGCCTTCTAATAACAGAGCCAGTAGCTGTAGCCCTAGAGGAGGCTTCTAGAATGTCAAAACCACAATGTAAAGAATGTTTATTGACAAGACTGGCAGAATTCAGCAAATCCTGCATATCCTTACTCTCAGCCAACAGAGACACACTTGCTATCCTAGACTTAATAGCTTCCAAGGTGTGTTGCTGGTACTTCAGCATATGAAAAAGACAATTAGTAGATTTAATAGCAAGAGTGGCAGAGGTATAAACCTTTTTACCCCATCTATCTAGGTTCCTAGATTCCCTGTCAGAAGGAACAGGATTTTTAGTAACAGTGGCCTTAACTCCTTTAGGGCCTTGAGAAATAACCTCTGGATCAGCCAACGGATTCCTGAAATGAAACAAATGAGAATCAGGGACTCTATAGTACCTGTCAGGTTTCCTAGGAGCAGAAGGAACCGAATTTGGAGTCAAGGAATTTTCCAGAAAAACATCATCAACCACTTCCAACACAGGTGGAATAGCCCAAGGCTTATGCTGAGGCAAATCCAAAAACTCCCTAATCCTTTTCTTAGAAAGGGGGTAATCTTGACTTTCCCATTTAAAATGCTCCCTGAGAGTATTTAAAGCATCACCAAAAGAGAAATCTTCTGAAGGAGAAGCAGAAGGGATGGACTCCTCTGCATCTGAATCCTCAAAAGGAGAGAAAGCCTGGGAAACTTCTTCTTCATCAACAGAAATGCTAGAAGTATCAGAACCTTAGTAAGACAAAGCCTCAGGAGAGACATCCCTACTTCTTTTGAAGAAGGAGGCTGTGAACCCCTAATAAGAGTCAAAAGTTCATCAGCCATTTTAACCATTTGAGAATGAGGGGAATGAGAGGAAACTGGAGCCTGTTTCTTCACAGGCTTACGATTGGAAGATTTACCTGCAAGTCTGAAGGACTCGGGAGGCCTGGCAACCGCCGAAGTTACAGCCAAAGTTATCAGTATGAGCTTGCTGTTGGAACAAAGACCAGAGGCTTTCGTCAGCTTAGCGGCTCCGGATCCAGCTGAAGAGGCAACAGGCGGAAGGTCAGAAGGCAAAATGGAAGCCGGAGGCCTGGGGGCCTCTGAAAAGGTCTCAACTAAGGCCTGCGGTTGAAAATCTGCGGGCTGCAGGGGCTGCAAAAGCACCTCACTGGCTACCGCATGACTGACGACCAACTTATCATCCAAGAACTTGACCTTTGGAAGCTTGTCGCAGTCCTTATCCTTACGCTTCATGGGGATATCCGAAGCCTGAAGACCAGCAGACGCCATACCAACAAACTTAGGCCAAACTCCAAAATGTTTAGCTAAAAGCTTAGCCCGACGACAAATAGTACGCAGATTAAAGGAAGCACAGGGCTCACAATTAGGAATGTCCTAGTCAAGGGCTAAACAAATAATACAATAGGAATGAAAATCTCTACGGGGAATCTGCTTTACACAGGTAAGACAATTAGCCTTTTCTGACATTTGTTAAAACAAGCAAAGGGGATCCCCAACAGGGTACTTAGCTGTTGTTGACTTCAACTTTGTAGTCAGAAACAAAAAAAGTAAACTGCCTACAGGCACTTGTGCAAGAAATGCTTCCACTTTTTTGGCTCCGCGGCAAGGAAGACTGAGGAAGTGACGTCGGCTGCCTCCTTTTGTATTGGACGCCCCGACGTCCTTTACAACTGACGACAGCCGACGTAATTTTTACTTACCTTTGGTATTCTGGCCGATCGAGGGCTACCAGGAGCCGGATAACCCATTGGTTAGGGCTGCAACAGTAAAACACGATGAACATCTAAGATTCCCAGGAGGGGCCAACAGTTTTCTTGGAGGCCTCTTATGCAAAACTCCTTTCAAAAACGTTTTGATGTGACACTGTATTGAAATAAGGGGGATCCATGGGCAGACATGCTGAAATGGCCAATAAATGAACATTGATAGAAGACTTCGACTGGAAACAGACTGCCTGCCTTGCTTGAATTACTTTTGAATACTTAGCAATTCTGTACAATTATATATTTTTTATTCTTTTGACTTAAGACGAGTTTAAGTTTGCTACTTCTACTACTGTCTGATCTGATTAATATACAGTGATTAACTAGAGATATATGGACTGAAAAACTTCCACACAGAGAAGTTTCTTACACTGTTTTGTTTTTGGACCCACTATGCTTGTTTAGTGGGTTGTTTTGAGATTTCGGGGATACCATGGAGATTACTGTTTTTTTTTAAGAATAAGAAAGGCCATACAATAATTCACACACAAATACTGTAAAACTAGAGAACAACTAGCTTTGAACAGGTGATGGTTATGTAGTTGGCACCAACTAGAACACCTTTTTCATTTGCTAATATACGAGTTTCTAGTAGCAGGCTTTATTGCTCCAATTAATACCTGCCGCACATCTTCAGTAAATATGTGCTTAAAAGACCCTATCAGTCAGACAATCAATTGAAGTTGACTGATGTCAGGTTTTATCGAACACCCATGCTCTTATGTAAGTAGATCCAGTTTGTATGGAAGGAAGCTTGTGGTAACTGCCCCTAGCCTTTTCAAAAAGAAGAACCATGATTGTCTGGGCCAGAAGTCAGTCACCACAATGATCTTGGGGGATTTCCTTCTGAATCTTCGGAAGTACCCTGGATATTAGTGGAAAGGCTGGAAAAGCATACAGGAACATTTCTGTCAAAGGAAAAGAAAAGGCATCTGTCCTCCAGGCCTTCTTGCATGGAGTCCTGCTAAAGAATATTGCCAGTTGATTGTTCAGATAGGAGGCAAAGAGGTCTACTTAAAGAACTCCCTATACATGGATCAAATCTTGGAAGCCCCACTGATCTAGCTTCCATTCAGGAGAGTCTCCCCTTGTGCTGTTTTTTTTCTGACTGAATGTAGGATGCCTCCACACTGAGATTGTGATTTGAAGCTATATCCCAAGCTAACATGGCTAGTCTGTAAAAGGGGAATTACCTGGTTCCCCCTTGCCTGTTGATGTACCACATTACTGTGGTATTGTATGTAACAACTTGAAGAGTTTCCAAGGACCAAAGATGGTTCAGAGAGTTGAGTGCCTTGATCAGGGCAAGCATCTCCTTGATATTTATGTGTCTGTCTCTATCCTTAATATCTCACACCCTCTGCACTTTTATACCTACAGAGACTGCTCCTCAAGCAATGTCTGAGATGTCTGTAGTGACAGACTGCTTTGGACAGGATGGAAAAAGGGAGACTTGGATTTAAGGATATTTGCTGTCTCCACCAAATGATTTCTCTTCCGACAAACCCCAGCACTAGGATTTGAAAAGATAAAGAGTGTTGGTACCGAGACCAAAGGTACTTCAGATACCAAAGTATCTTTCTCATGTACAGTCCTGCTAGAGGTATCTTGGGAATCACAGATGCATTGAGACCCAAAATTCTGAGATATATGAAGTTCCTGTAAAAAAAAAAAAAAAGCTCTTTGAACTGAAATGTCTAGTTAATATCCCAGGAACACAATCCTGCGTGAAAGAGTCAAGAAAAAGTAATGCTTCTTTGGAATCCAGCTTATGTAAAAGATCTCTCACCCAAGACAAAGAGAAAGAGAGAGACTCCTGATACTTTGAAAGAGACTCTGCAAAGATAAGCAAGTCATGTAAATATGAAAAAATGTGGATATCCTATAGCCTGCAATGAAAAAGTAATACAGCAGTATACGGAATGACCATTTCCATCACCCACTAATAACTTGGTTAAGTCGAGTACCAGGATCCCAAAGAGAGGTGAATTCAACAGAGATAATGATCTGATCACATAAAAGTTCAGAACGCAGAAATCAGATCATGGAAGTCATCTTTTGTGATTGTTGGAGCTGGCCAAGAGGACCAGGGGGTCACTATGACTTAGGCAGTCAACAAAGAGTAAACCCTACACAACCAAATTAAGGGGTCAAGAAGCAAGTCATGACAAGGTCTGTAGGGTAGTCACCTCTTTGAAGGAATCTTAGAAACCAGAAGGGCCATAATACAGTTGAGTGACCCACCGCATGGGGAGAGTCATGACAAGGGTGAGGCTTGTCCCTCACTGATCCTGAAAGCAAAGTCTTCGGTAAAGGCCAACTAAACCAGTTATGACTGATTGCCTACACACAAAGTCCTGAGACATGGGAAATGGTTGAATTATTCTAGAGACAGGTGAAGATGAACAGAACCCATCCCCAACCTGGGAGACTGGACATGACAACTAGATGAAAACATGAAGACAGTTTCACTACCACCCAAAAAATAACCTAAATGTGTTTCAGCATGGGCCATGGATAACTCAACACCATGAACCAAGCCAGATAACCAAAGTGATACACAGGCAGATTTAGTTTGTACTTCACTGGCAAAATCATTGACAAATGTGGCCAAAAAAGCATTGCTCAGATGACAAAACAGCTTGGACCATTAAAAATGAATAATGCAGCACTAAGCCACTAATACCCATTGCAAGTATGACCACTAAGTGGATGGAGAAAGCATATCTTTGATGGATAACAGAAATGAACAATCTTGTGACTATAGTTCAATGACAAGAAGATAACCTGGATTTTAAGTCCACACCATTCCACAGAACATAGAAGATAACCAGACTCCAACTAAACATTTCTTGTGCACTTCACACTGGGAACAGCAAAAAAGAAGACGAAGTGGCTAAGCATCCCCAATATTTGGTTCTCTAAATTAAGCACTGACTGACAGCTCATGCAAGCTATGTAACCTAGATGCCCACAAAGTCTATCAAGTGGCCAGCATGGGCCTCCATCCTTCAAAGAGAACCAGGCTTCTCTCACAGTCCATGAGACTGTCACAAGAGATGGCAATAACCCTGTGCAGGATAGAAAAGATCAGCTTCCCCTCTCCAACTACTCTTATGAGAAACTGTGGCCACTAAACAGAACAAGCAGAAGACACTTCACCTGTATATCAGCCAATGCAACCTGAATCATAGGATAATATGATATTACTAGGCTATAGACCCGGAGGTCATTTTAAGCCTAGCCATTTCATCCCAAAGTAATACCATGAAAATGCTAGTCAGTACCCAAGACTGCATTTAGTGATGACTGCCCATGTCCGGGAGGGTTGTGAGCACTATCCTCAGTAAGAATTTACAGTGCCCCATCCACTCGTACAGGTTCCTCTTGAAGAGTGTCATAGAGGTGCTCTGTTTCTCACAAACTTTTAGCCTGTTCCAAAGGCATGGCAGTTGCTGGAGATAAATCTGCCCTCTGTACAATCTGGCAAACATAATTGTATTGATATTTGACCTCTGTCTAATGCAGGTAAAAATATGTTGAATATAATTTGTATGCTATTTATTTGTCTCGTAATACTTTTCACATTTCTCTAAATATCTCAACAATCAATTGACATGGACAAAACTACTTGGCTTCATATGAAAACTCACAGATATATGAATAAAATGCTGCTGACAGTATGTGTGCTGCTTAAAGAATTACAGCAATTTCATAAGCATTTATACAATATTAAATAATTCGTATTTACTGCAATTATTGTGGCTTAGAAAATCCAGTTTAATACCTAGGATTGAATGAAAGCAACCACTGTAAAGATTACTTTGCGCTGAATAACTTCCATTTACAGCTTTTTAGTAACACTTATGGTTCTTGAGATATGAACATTTGTTTGAACTATGAGGTGACAACTTTATTTTTAAAGGCTCAAGCCACACCCACTGAGCTTTACAATACAAAAGGGCTCCACTGGAGAGTATGAGTTAAGGACCTGCACTAACATAAACCATGCCAGCACAATGCCTAGCCACATGTAAGCAACAAGCTGATGCTTATTACCAGAAAATCAATAGAAACAACAGTACCCAGTAAGGGACAAAGTAAATTGCCTCCCTCTGGTCAGAGTAGTAGCTACAGATGCATAATAAGTAATGCAGCTCTGCTCCCTTAACACAGAAAGGAAAATATGCCATCCATCCATTTGCAAACCCCAACCTAAACAAAGAGAGAGTTGAGGCTCACAATAGTGGCTTTCTACAGTGCTCCTATCTTTTGATTTTAAAAAAGAAACATTTTTATTAAATTACCATGTATGACATAGGCAATCATAAGTTTATACAAATAAAAACTAACCATATTGACATCATTTTAGTTACGAACATTATACATAAACTACATTGACATAATTTTAGTTGCAAACATTATACATCACTTTTAATCTATCCAGTCTGTGATGCCCCAGCACTGGCCAGTAATCAAGGAGCCTCAATCCTCACCACTGGCAACAGCTAGCAGACGTGCAAACTGGGAGGATGACGCATACACACGCAGTAAAGTGCAATTTCCCTTAAAAGCACACAGAGATCACAGTCAGTCTGGGGCTGGTTTCTCCCTCTTTCTCCAGATCCCCAATAAGACTCCCCACTGGCACAGCTATAGGGTTAAGATCTTAGCTGAGGGGCCAAGCCAAGACCTCCAGCACCCTCTCTGTCCAACCAGTGCTTCATGTCCCTGTCCAAGTAGCTTTCACACACACACACACACACACACACACACACACACACACACACACACACACACACACACACACACACACTTACCTGGGGAAGGCTGGCACAGATTTACTAGCTATGCCCCCTTCTGCCCAGACTACAAGGTCATTTCCACTTCAACCAAATCCTACTTATCAGCTACTATAAGGCCATTACAAAGGTTGTCCAAACCTACTTTGTAAAGTTACTATTAGTCCAAATGGTAGTCTGACCAAGACATGCAAGGCTATTTAGGAGTGGCCTGTACAGTGTCACCAAATACATATGCAAGTATTCTAAGAACTTAAATATGTCTCACAAATATCAGCCAAAAAGATATGTTTAAATATATTTAATAATAAATAATAAAAGAACAAGACAATACTCAGTAAATCAACGCAGTAACTTCAGAGTTCAAAATCACAGGAAATATTTTAAAACAATATTGCAGAACAGTCTCAAATAAATACAGAAAACATCTAAACTAACCTTTACTATATTCCTATCTATATCTAAAAGAGATACTGTGCCCTAAATATTACTTATAGCAAGGCAAGTGCAGATGGTGATGATGAAAAAATGATGATGTTGCAAACTGACTCACAGGCAGAACCCGCAGTGTGAAAGTAGCTGACTTCAAGTCAGACTGCCGACCAGTCACGAGTGGAGTCCCACAGGGTTCGGGCCTGGGTCCACTCCTGTTTGGTATCTACTTCTCTAAAGTCCAGGCCAACACGAAGGGACGCTGACAAAGTTTGCAGACGATTGCAAGTTGGGATCTATTATTAACTCCTCAAGTGATGCTGACATCCTATAGAAAGGCCTCACTGAGACCAACAACTGGTGTCAGAACCACGGCTTTAAGCTCAGTGCCAAAAAATGTGTCGTCATCCCCATTGGGAAAAACACGGTTCCCATGAATTACCATATCGATGGTAGTCCACTGAACACAGAAGGCATTATAAGCGATCTGGGAACACAGGTTGACAGCAACCTCTCTTTTGACCATCACATTGCCACTGTGGTCAGAAAGTCCTTCTTTGTGGCAGATCTCATTACTAAGGGTTTTGCATCCAGGAAGAAAGAGGTCATTGTCTCCCTCTACTCTTCCCTCATTAGGCCAATCACTGAGTACAATGCTCCATTTGGCATGTACCTCACTAAACATCTGCAACAACTGGAGAGGCCTGCAAAAGTACCTCACAAAGAGGATTCGAGGCCTTAAACATTTGTCCTATATGGATACACTCAAAAAACTCCAAGTATTCTTTGTCTCATATCGCCTACTTAGAGGCGATCTCTGCTTGACTTACAAAGCCATGTCTAACCCAGCTCTGCTAGAAAGGCTGCATATAAAGAAATTCCAATCCCTCTGCAACACACACTCCAGAGACCTCAACTTTGTTAGCACAATCAACAGAACATGCTGGAGGGACAGGTTCATAACCCAGAGACTGCCCATGCTATGGAATAGACTTCCCATACATGTCAAGCAGAGCACCTCACTGGCCCTCTTCAAGAGAAATCTTGATGAGTGGATGGGAGATAGAAAATTCACCCAGGGATCACTCCAGTGGATTTACTCGACAGAGGCACTGGGAACTAAGGTCAGGTGGCACAATGCCAAGGAAATCCTGTGGGCTAGGCTTGTAAAGGCTCCAGGGCCATTAGCCTAGTACACACCTATGAGTGGATGTCCTTGCTAGGTCCAAGACAAAATACAAAATGCCTAGTCTCTCTAAGAGAGTTCTTAAATTAATATCAAATATTACTTCTGGGTTAGCTTGGATGACATCACTTTTTGTCACCTGACTTCAGCTCCCAGGCTAAACTCCTCAGTTGTAGCATTTGACATCCACTTGTGAAAAATACATAGCCTTCAGATATATACATAGCCTTCAGATGTTTGCAGTTGCCAGAAGACATAAAACAATGAAACACTAATGAAACAATGCAGAAGGCACCCTATTTATAGACATCCTGTCTCCTTGTTGCATTGAAACTAACTTTTATAACACAATCATAAAATAATTTAATTTCAACTTATTTTCTTGAAGTTTTGCAAGTTAACTCTGTATGTTCCAATTTCTAATATTAAAACATACATTTGCACAGGTATATAGTTTATATACATTTCTGTTCTTTTCCAGTAGGGTACAATGTGGACACATCCTTGAAGCTCAGTACTGTTTAAACCCTGTTCAACACACACTTCTGTACCAGTAGTTTAATATATACATAACATAGTTCTAATACATTTGTTAACACAAACAATTGCATCATGCTCAGCATAATGCACCTGAGATTATCCAAGTGCAACTAATTCTGGGCAAGACCACAATCCAAATTGTAGCTTGCTACAGATCCCCCGCCATGCCCCAGGATTCCAACTCCTCATTTCTTGATACACTGGAAAATATTACGGTACAACCCAACACCCTAATAATGGGCGATTTCAACTACCCCACCATTAACTGGGAAAACTACTCATGTACCAACTCTTTTGCTCAATGTTTTCTGGAATTCATAAATTCCAATGCCTTGGATCAACTTATCCACACCCCCACCAGGGGTTGGTTAGATCCGACCACAAGCTAATCACCCTAGACATCCACATCCTGCCCCCACCCCCCATTACGGAAACCACCGTAAAAACTTTCTCCAAAGCCAACTTCACACTTCTCAAGACAGAAGTGGCAAACTTCACGACACCCATGCAGACGGACAATAGAGGTACAACTGTTGAATCCTACACAAATGCACTTTATAAGCATAGGTTCATCGGTGTGTACTAGGCTAATGGCCCTGGAGCCTTTACAAGCCTAGCCCAAAAGAAATTGCCCAGGCACCATGCCACCCGATGTTAGTTCACAGTGCCCATATCCAGTAGTACAACTGGAATGATCCCTAGAGTGAACTTTCTGTTACCCATCCACTCGTCAAGATTTCTCTTGAAGAGGGCCAGTGAGGTGCTGTGCTTGACAAGAATGAGAAGCTTATTCCAGAGTATGGGCAGTCTTTGGGAGATTAACTTGTCCCTACAGCATGTTCTGTTAATTGTGGTAATGAGGTTATGATCTCTGGAGCGTGTGGTGCGGGGGATTGGGATTTCTTTAGGTGTTGCATTTCAAGTAGGGTTGGGTCGGACATGGCTTTGTAAATCAAGCAGAGATCACCTCTAAGTAGACAATAAGAAGCTGAGAACAGCTGAAATTTCTTGAGTCTGTCCATGCAGGACATGTGTTTAAGGCCTAGGAATCTTTTTGTGAGGTACTTTTGTGGCTTCTCCAGCTGTTGTAGGTGTCTGGTGAGATACATGCCAAACGGGGCATTATATTCGATGATTGGTCTAATGAGGGATGAGTAGAGAGGGATGATGACCTCTTTCTTCTTGGATGCGAAACCTTCAGTTATAAGATATGCCACGAAGGACTTTCTGATCACATTGGCAATGTGGTGGTTGAATGTGAGGTGGCTGTCGACCTGGGTGCCCAGATCTCTTATGGTCCCTTAAGTGTTCAGTGGGCTCCCATCAATGTGGTAATTCGTGGGAACTGATTTTTTTCCAAAGGGGATGATAACGCATTTTTTAGCATTAAGCTTCAGGCCATGGTTCTGACACCAGTCATTGGTCTCAGAAAGGCCCTTTTGTAGGATGTCTGCATCACTTAGGGAGTTGATAATGACTCCTAGCTTGTAGTCGTCAGCAAACTTGGTTAGCCAGAGTCCTTCTGTGTTGGCCTAGACTTCTGAGAAGCAGATGCCAAACAAGAGAGGGCCCATGACTGAGCCCTGTGGGACTCCACTCATGACTGATTGACAGTCTGACTTGGAATCCGAAACTTTCACTCTGTGGGTCCTGTATGTGAGCTGGTTTGCAACCCAACTAGTGATGTAAGGATTGATGCCTAGTTTGGTGAGTTTATCAATGATACCCGAGTTAGGAATGGTATCAAAGGCCTTGGCCAGGTCAAGGTAGGCTGTATGCACTGCCTTACCCTCATCCACCTCCTTGGTGACTGCCTCAAAGAAGTCAACCAGGTTCAACAGGCAGGATCTCCCCTTGACAAAGCCAAACTATGTGGGGTCAAGAGTTTGGAGATTGCCTATATCTGTTAAGCAGGTTCATGGTGATGTGCTCCATAGCTTTGCATACCAGGCTTGTCAGGCTAATGGTGCGATAGTTCCCAGGGTCTGTAGTTGCTCCCCCTTTATGGAGTGGGATGACTGTAGCAGTGTGCCATTCAATAGGGACATAGCCTGGGGTAAGGCTGGGATTGAACAGGGCACACAGATGTGGTGCCAGTTTGTTTTGTAGCTCATGTAGGATGCAGCCATGGATATTATCAGGTCCCATGGATGTTGTATTCTTGGCTTTGGACAATGCAGCTTTTACCTGTGTCGCAGAAATGGTGGGTACTAGGCTTTCATCTGGTATTGTGATACTAGCAAAATACTGCTCAGGGCTAGGGTCATACCTGCCTGGGCCACATAATCCAAAAGTTACATCACATCTCTTTTCATGTAGTCCAGGGAGCACTTACACAAGTGCATGGATCGTGGTATCCCTAATAGAACCAAGATGCTATCCGCCAAAAAAAAGGAAACCAATCTGATTATCCCTTGCCATAAACAAACTCTATAACAGAAGAAAGAAACTGTTGCAAAAAAGAGTAAAATCCCATGACTGGAGGAACTCCCTGGTCAGCCTCCGTAAGAAGCTGAGATCCCTCATAAAATCCTCCAAAGCTAGTTATGAAAACAAAATCGCCACTGATTCTAAAGATCACCACAAAGCATTCTATAGCTATGTCAAAAATCTCAATGGCAACACTCAGATCTGCTCTGAGTTACAGCACAATAGCACTAAATATACAAAACCAACTGATATTGCCAACATCCTGGCAGATAGGTTCAGTGCTAACCTAACCCACTCTCACCCCTAAAGGGCCCATCTCTATACCAGAAGAATGCAAAGTTCCTGTAATCACGGCTGCACAGGTAAAAACCACACTCTCCAAAGCCAAGAACACAGCATCCATGGGACCTGACAACATCCAAGGCTGTGTTCTACACGAACTACAGAATGAACTGGCACTCCACCTAAGTACCATGTTCAATCATAACCTCACCTCAGGCTTTGTGCCCACTGAATCGCGCACAGTGACGGTTATCCCACTCCACAAAGGGGGAGCCACCACGGATCCCGGGAACTACTGCCCCATTAGCCTGACGAGCCTGGTCTGCAATCATGGAACTTATAAACAAAGACATTAGTAATCTCCAAACTCTGGACCCACCCAGTTTGGGTTTGCAAAAGGCAGATCATATCTCCTAAACCTGATAGACTTCTTTGAAGCAGTCACCAACGCCGTAGACGAGGGTAAGGTGGTTCACACAGCCTATCTAGATCTCACCAAGGCCTTCGACACCATCCCTCACTCTGGAATTATAGATAAACTCACTAAACTAGGTATAAATCCCTATGTCACAAGATGGGTTGCCAACTGGCTCACTGACAGAACCCACACTGTGAAAGTAGCAGACTCCAAATCCGACTTCAGACCAGTGACAAGTGGAGTACCGCAGGGTTCAGTCCTGGGTCCTCTCCTGTTTGGTATCTACTTCTCTGAAGTACAGGCTAACACAGAAGGTCTTTGGCTAACGAAGTTTACAGATGACTGCAAACTAGGAGCCATAATCAAAATTCCTAATGATGTGAACATCCTACAAATGGGCCTCACTGAGACAGATGCCTGGTGTCAAAGCCATGACCTCAAACTCAATGCCAAAAAGTGCACTGTCATCCCCTTTGGTAAAAAAACTCTGTACTCATGAACTACCACATAGGTGGTAGTCAAGTACTTAACAACAAAAGCATGATAAGAGACAAAAAGCATGATAAGAGACATTGGGACACAGGTGGGCAGTAGTCTCTCCTTTGGTAATCACATTGCCACAGTAGTCAGGAAATCCTTCGACGTGGCACACCTCATCACAAAAGGTTTCTGATCCAGGAAAAAAGAGATCATTGTTCCCCTCTACTTGTCAATCATTAGACACATTATAGAGTACAACGCCCCTTTTGGTATGTACCTCACAAGACATCTACAATAACTGGAAAGGCCGCAGAAATACCTCACAAAGAGGATTACCAGCCTCAAACAGATGCCCTAAGCAGACCGTCTCAAAAAACTCCAGCTTTACTCCATTACAAATCGCCTATTCAGAGGCAATCTCTGCCTAATATACAAAGCTATGTCAAACCCAGAGCTGTTGGACATGCTCCACTTAAAGAAATCATAATCGCTCCAAGCTACACGATCTAGGGACCTAAACTTTGTCACCACAATAAACAGAACATGCTGGAGGGATAGATTCCTGTCCCAGAGACTTCCCATACTCTGGAACAAGCTACCTCTCTATATCAAACAAAGCTCCTCATTAGCACTCTTGAAAAAAAATCTTGATGGTAAATAGGAAATTCACCCTGGGGATCACTTCTGTGGCTCTGCTCGACAGGGACACAGGAAAATAATTTTCTTGCCTGGCGAAAGCCAGGGTACCTTTTTGGCTATGCTTATATAGGCCCTAGGGCCAATAGCCTAGTACCTACCTATGAACCTATGCTGATACTGGCAAAGGCTCTTGCTACCCCCACAGTGCCTTTTTTAGGCAAGGCTCAAAAGACAAACCCACTTCCATAGGTATCACAAGGGATAAGAAACTAAGAGTAATGCTACTCAATGCCAGAAGTCTAAACCTCAAGATGCACGCACTCGAAACTCTCCTTAGCATGGAGAACATTGATATCTGTGCAGTAACAGAAACCTGGTTCAAGGCTCTCGAGAGCACCCCAGCACTACCAGGTTATACCTCATACCATGCTTTTCGGCCTCAAAACTTGGACCGAACCACAAAAGGAGGGGGAGTATCAATATTCGTCAAAGATACCCACACCTCCAGGTTGGTGGCACAGCACGAAGCATCAGAGACTATCCATGTGCAACTAACAGTGGGTAAAACTGCCTTCCAGTTTATAGCCTGCTACAGACCACCCTCCCAAACCCAGGAACCCCACTTGGCCTTCCTGACAACACTGGAAAATATGAAGGTCTCTCCAAACACCATTATATTGGGTGACTTCAACTACCCAACCATAGACTGGGAGCATTACTCTAGCTCCAACACCCTAGCCCAAAGGTTCCTAGAAGTTATAAACTCAAATGCTATGGAACAACTTGTTACCACTCCCACAAGAGGGGAAAACATACTGGACCTGATCATCACCAACATGGGGACTCTATGCTCCAGACCAGAAGTGTATCCCTCACTGGTAAGATCAGACCATAAACTAATCTCACTGGATATTCACATCCCGACCCCACCCCATGCCCAGAAAACCACAGTGAAAAACTTCTCTAAAGCAAATTTCACACTCCTCAAAACCGAGGTGGAATCCTTCAAAGCCCCTGGGCCTGTGGATAATATGGCCCAGACCGCAAAATCCTTTATAAACGCATTCTATGAACACCTTCAGGAATGCATGGATCATGCAATCCCAAATAAAACCAAGACCCAATCCTCCAAAGGCAGACATCCTGTCTGGTGGGTCCCAGCCATAAACAAACTATACAATAGAAGGAAGAAGCTACTACATGATAGAGCAAAATCCCAAAAAGGGAAGGCATCTCTGATCAGTATTAGCAAAAAACTACGGGCACTCATAAAATCATCTAAGGCCAGCTTCGAGAGAAAAAGTGCACAGGACACTAAGGATAATCACAAGGCTTTCTTTAGTTGTGTTAGGAACCTGGGTGGGAATTCTCAGATATGCTCAGAATTAGTCCAAAATGACAAAAAATACACCGAACCCACAGACATTGCCAACATCCTAGCTGACAGGTTCAGCGCAAACTCCCCCCCCCCCACCAAAAGGGCTAATATCTATCCCAGCAGAGTGCTGCCCCCCTGACATCTCAGATGCTCAGGTAAGAGCTGCCCTCTCCAAAGCAAGAAACACAGCATCAATGGGACCAGATGGTGTCCCGGGCTGCGTCCTACATGAACTCCAAGAAGAGCTAAACCCAAACCTAAAACTATTGTTCAATCTCAGCCTTACTACAGGATATGTACCCAAAGAGTGGTGTACAGCAACAGTGGTCCCTCTCCACAAAGGTGGTGCCTCAATGGATTCTGGAAACTATCGCCCCATAAGTCTCACTAGCTTGGTCTGCAAAGCTATGGAAAGGATCATCATGGACCTTATAAATAAAGATATTAGGGAGATACAGACACTGGATCCTACCCAGTTCGGCTTTGTTAAGGGCAGATCCTGCCTCTTAAACCTGGTCGATTTCTTTGAAACAGTCACCAAGGCCATTGACAAGGGGAAGGTGGTCCACACAGCCTACCTGGACCTCACAAAAGCCTTCGATACAATACCCCACTCGGGCATTATAGATAAGCTCACCAGCTTAAATATAAACCCCTATGTCACTAGATGGGTTGCAAACTGGCTCAAGGACAGAACCCACATGGTTAGAATAGCTGGAGCCATGTCAGACTCCAAACCAGTTACAAGTGGCGCCCCACAAGGCTCAGTCCTGGGACCTCTCTTGTTCGGTATATATTTCTCGGAGGTACAGGCCAACATGGAAGGACTGTGGCTGACCAAGTTCGCAGATGACTGCAAACTGGGCGCCATAACAGACTCTCCAGCCGACACAAGCATCCTCCAAAAGGGCCTCATAGAAACAGACAACTGGTGCCAGAGCCATGGCCTCAAGCTAAACGCCAAAAAGTGTATAGTCATCCCCTTTGGCAAAAACAAAGTGCCCACAAATTACCACATAGGTGGAAATCCATTAAGTACAGAAGAAGTAATTAGGGACCTGGGGACCCAGGTTGATAGCAATCTCTCATTTGACAACCACGTGGCCAAAGTGGTTAGAAAAACATTTTATATAGCCCACCTAATCATGAAGGGATTCACATCTAGATCAGGGGAGGTCATCGTGCCTCTTTACTCATCCCTCATCAGGCCCATAGTTGAGTACAATGCCCCTTTTGGGATGTACCTTACCAGACACCTGCAGCAACTGGAAAGACCCCAAAAGTACCTCACCAAGAAGATCAAGGGGCTCAAACAGATGCCGTATGCTGCCCGGTTAAAGAAACTCCAGCTCTACTCAGTGGCATATCGCCTGCTCAGAGGCGATCTGTGCCTGACGTATAACGCCATGTCCAACCTGGAATTAATGGACATGCTGCACCTCAGAAAATCCAAATCCCATCGAGCTACGCGCTCGAGGGACTTGAACCTCAGCACTGAAATAAATAGGACATGCTGGAGGGACAGATTCATAACCCAGAGGCTCCCTTCAGTCTGGAATAAAATCCCAGTCCAGGTTAGGCAGAGTCCCTCATTGACTCTCTTCAAGAGGAATCTTGATGAGTGGATGGGAGATCGTAGGTTTACCCCGGGTATCAATTCTGTGTCACTGTTAGGCAGAGGCACAGTATACTAACCTCGAAAAAGGGCATAGCAAAATTAATTTAAAATGGGTGGCGAAAGCCATACACACTCTGGCTAGGCTTATAAATGCCCTAGGGCAGATAGCCTAGTATGAACCTATGAACCTAAGTACAACATTCCAGACAGCTGGGCTGGCAGTGTCTCTTTTTGTTACATTTTTATATAAATCATATTAATATTCTCAAATTACATATAATTATTTACAAAATTCCAGCTAGCTGGGCTGGCAGTATTTCCCTTGTGTCACACAGTCATTGTCAGTCAAACATTACATAGCTCATTCAAATCTTACGTTCTTTTAAACCTCTTTCCTCTGCATGTATTGTTCCCACAATTCCCATTTTTCCTATGTAATTTGCTCCTACTCTTTTCTAAAGATCCAAATTCCAATTGTTTTATTTCTGTTACTATATTCACTACTTCTAATAAAGTTGGTTTAGACTTTGATTTCTATTTTCTAGTATTTGCTTTTTTGGCAGCCATCATAATTGCAGCACCCCTGTCTTGGTATTCTCATGGCCTACAAGACAGAACTTGCACTCTAATGATCAAGCTCATGATGTCAAAAAGAAAGGTGGGCAAAAAGTAGGCCAAACTAATATTCCAAGCTCTGGAAGGTCAAAAGATCAACAGAAGAGGGGCAGGAGTTCAGTGAATCTGGAACACTAACACCAATCCACTCTGGTCTGGAGAGGTTCAACCAGTAGTCCACCTCATGGACTCATTAGAAGAGGTTTTTTATGACATAGAGTCAACCACCATTACAAGTCTGACCACTACACCAAAAAGTCCAGAAAGAGTTTGCTGTATCTGATGGATAGTGGCAGATGTTAAATCATGGCCTAACCAACATAAACCCCACTTAAAATAATCTCCAAGGCACAACAACTCTTGGGATACATTTGGGTTACATGACTAGACTTATAAAGGACCTAGTGGGTCCGAATGGAGAGAGGATAAAATCAGCAAGCAAAGAAGAGAAGTATTGTGCTGGAAATGAATTCATCCTCAAGTCTTGGTGAGTACATTCACAAGGTGGGCCCTGTTTTTACAAAATCTCACCAAGATGACACTGAGATACACACACACACATTATATATATATATATATATATATATATATACATATATATATATATATATATATATATATATACATATATATATATATATATATATATATATATATATATATATATATATATATATATATATATATATATATATATATATATATATATACATATATATATATATATGTATAGAGGCACTTCACTATCTCGAAGTACTGAAATATCGAATTTCAGTATCTCGAGGCTAAAATATCGAAAGACCAGTTGTGCAAAAATCCACATAACTGAATCAGGAAATGTCGAATCAGCGGTTGTCGTGGGTGTACTGTGTTAATGGATAGCTGGAGATTCAGGTAAGTGTTTATTTTTTAAGGGTTTTGGGTAGGGATTTTAGTGTATGTTAATGTGTTGGGATGTTGTAGGTGTAGGTTACGGTATGTAAGTAAGAGTGTGGGTGTAAGTGTTGAGAATGGTGGTGCTTGTACGTATAGGATGTGTGTTTGTGCAAAGGGAACGTAGAGTGTGTAGTGGTGGGTTTAGTGACTTTGTCTTTTTAGTGTGACCTCAGAGTTAGTATATATAAGTAGCAGGGGTATGAGGGGCACAGCCCCACACATGGAGGGTGCAGGGGGGCTTGCCCTCTTGGTTATATGTAGGGTAGGTTTGTGTATTTGTGTTGTTGTGTTTGTGTGTGTTTTGTTTGTTGTGTGGGGAGGAAGGGTATGTGTGTTTGTTTGTGTGGTGGAGGGTGTATTTAAAAGTCGCGATTTTAAATTTCGCACTTTTGAGGTTTCGGTAGTTTGAATTTTCGGCTTTATAGTCTCGAGATACTGAAATTCGAGATTTCAGTATTTTGAGAAGATAAAGTGAATCCATAATATATATATATATATATATATATATATATATATATATATATATATATATATATATATATAAAATATTACACACACGCTACTTTACAGAGCATATATTACAGGCAGAAGTAAGTCAAAAAATAAAACAGACAGCTGAGTGCAAAAGTCCCAGGATAAAAAAGTGCCCAGTCCTGGTATGTGCACTGGTGCCAATATTGGAAAAAATGACAGTGTAGAGTCTTCAAGACACGGAAACATTCCTGCAATACGGTTAGGCCAGGCTCAGGGAGAGGATGCCCCTCCCCCCCCACTATAGAAGTAGTAGCTCACAAAAAATGACAGGCCAAAAAAAGTGTGGACTAATGATGATAAGAAAGAAAGTATGTAGTGTTACTATTATGCATGAAGTCCAACATTTCTGGATAGAAGACATTAAAAAAGATTAAGACAGAAATTAAAGGAAAGAAAAATAGTACCACATGAAAAACTGTCATAAGCTTCAAATGCAAACTTGTGTTCATTAATACAATAGATACATGAAGAACATTATATAGACCAAGAAATCTTTGCTGTTTTGGAAAAAGAAACAAATGAGAAAATGCAAAAACATAAAGAACCTAGAGATTTTTGAACGGTATAAAAAAGAAACCGGGACATGAGAAAGAAAGGGAGATCTGATATGGTGCAATATTTATGCAGCAGAGAAAGCCAAACTAATTATTACAAAAAAGCAGTTCCAAACATATTTGAAAAGAATTACAGGCAAAGGCAACCAGACATGGAAAATTCTACAATACAAAAAATAAGATCACAAAGGGGGAATGTAGAACAGAAGTATTAAAGTAGAAGTTAAATAAACAGAAGCTGAAGTTATGGAACACCTGTGAAGTGAAGGAGTTAGTGAAGAAAGTCTAATACAGGTTATGTCACAGCATGATGGAACAATGGGTTCCCAAAGTAAGGAGAAACAGGTAGAATAGAAGATGTCTGAAGAAGAAAAATGGACAAGGGAAAGAAAGAGAGTTTTAAAATAGTGTAATATTTATGCAAAGGAGAAAGCAAAACTAACCAGTACAAAAAAGCAGCACCAAACATATTTGAACAGGAATACAGGCAAAGGCATCTGAATATGGAAAATTTCACAATACAAAAAATAAGAAAACAAAAGGGGAATGCAGAAAAGAGGATATATAATAATGGAGAAGTTAAAGAAATAGAAACTGAAGTCATGGATTACCCTCTAAGTGAAGGATTTAGTGTAGAAAATCCAACTCTTGTAACATCACAGCATGATGGAACAATGACTCCCCAAATTAAGGAGAGAAAGGTGGAAAGGGAAGCATCTGATCACTTGCCACATGAAGATCATCTGCAGCCTTCAGTAGGAAGCCAGTACAAAAGTTCAGTTGGGGTTGCACAAGGAGAGGAGCATGAAACAGTAGCAATTCGGATGCAGTCAATGTTGTAGTGTGATGGGCCAGTAAATTCTCATATGAAAGAGCAATAAATGACGCAGGATGGAGATGAACAGAATATGTCACAGGAACATTTTCTGGAACTTTCTGTAGAATGCCTGCAGGAAATGGAGAACAAAGAATATGCCCTCAGTTTGCAGGAAAATGAAAGGCACGCATGATAAAAGCAATGTGCATTATTACAACAAACCAGGATCTATCACAGACTATTGTAAGTAATAAACTAAATATATCAGCACAGAAAGAAAATGGGAGAAGTACAAAATAAGCAATTCACTGATGAGCCAAAAATGTTTTGTAGATAACTGGGAAAAGAAGCAAAAGGAATAGAAAAAACACACACAAAAAGAAGAAAGAGATGCATTTGGAGAAATATCTATGAAGATCCTGTGGAACATAAAGATGCTAAATAGACAGAAAAAGTAAAAGACAGAGTAAGAAATTCAAATGTACGGGATATGAAATGGGATGAAGTAATGGCCAGAGAAATTGAAACAAATTTTAAAAAGCTCCTAATTGGAAAACCCCAGGCCCAGATACAGTACCTAACTTCTGGCTAAAGGTATTAACAACTTTACATGAAGATTTAGCCTTGAGTATGCGCACCCCAAACAGACAAAACCAATAACTTGCTTTCCAATGATGTATAAACTATATACTGGAATTGATGCCGACAGAGTTTAGTCATTTAGAAGAAAAGTCAGTCATGGCTGTGACACTGCCAGCCCAGCTATCTGGGATTTTGTAAATAACTCTATGTCATTTGTGAATATTAATATGATTTATATGCTTGTCTTACAAATGTAAGAGAACTATATGTTATGTGTATATTAAACTACTGGTGTAGAAGTGTGTGTTGAACAGGGTTTATACAGTACTGAGCTTCAAGGATGTGTACACAGTGTACCCTACTGGAAAATAACAGAAATGTATATAAACTATATACCTATGCAAATGTATACTGCGGTGGTGGTGCTGAGGTAGCGTTGTCACCTCACAGTAAGACGTTGTGCCGTTCGATTCTCAGTTAGAGGGTCTTCTGTGTGGCAACATGCGTGAATGGGCATTCCTTCGTTGAAGGTTGTGCGTCAGGCCCGGCAAGTCGGCATGTAAAAATCTACTGCCAATCATTAACAGACCAGAGTTCCGCTGTAGTGACCCCTAACCGGGAAAAGCCGAAAGACACAACAACAACCTATGCAAATGTATGTTTTAATAGCAGAAGCTGGAACCTACAGAGTTAACTTGCAAAACTTCAAGAAAATAGGTTGAAATTGTTTTACAATTGTGTTATCTCTCAGTTTCAGTGAAGCAGACACAATGTCTACAGCTAGAGGTTTTTCTATTGTCTTGAAACAGAAATAATTACTAGGCTTCAAATGTAATTGTGTTGCATTTTATTGTGTTACGACTTCCAAGTTCTGCAAACACCTGAAAGATATGTATTTTTAACACAGAGATGTTAATTTCTGTTAGCCTGAGAACTAAAGGCAGGTGACAAAGAATGATGCCATCCAAGCTGACCCAGCAATAATGTCTGATAGTAATTTAAGAACTCTCTCAGAGAGAGACTGTGTGCATTTTGTATTTTGTGATGGAACTAGCAAGAACATCCACTCATCAACATCTGCACTTGCCTTGCTAATAGTAAGTAAATAGGGTACAGTGTTACTTTTAGATATTTCTTTCTTTCTTTATTTTACATTTGTTGACCGAGAGAATCCGACTGGATAAATGTCCATTTTCAGTGGAGGCTCGGGGAGAAAACCTCCAGAGTTTGTAAATATACAAAGGCAAGCAAACAGGAATATAGTAAAGATTTTAGATGTTTTCTGTATTTATTTGAGACTGTCCTGCAATCTTGTTTTAAAATATTTCCTGTGATTCTGAACTTTGAAGTAACTGTGTTGATTAAGTATTGTCTTGTTCTTTTATTATTTACTATTAAATAGATTTAAACCTATCTTTGTGGCTGGTTTGTTTTGAGATATTTAAGCTCTTAGAGTACGGGCATATGTATTTCGTGACACTGTACAGGCCACTCCTAAACAGCCTTGCTCTTGGTCACACTTGCCATTTGGATAATAGTAACATTCCACAGTAGGAATGGTCACCCTTTGGGGAGGGCCTTAAAGTAGCTGATAAGGGGTTCTGGTGGCAGTGATAACTACCTTATAGTCTAGGCAGAAGGGGGCATAGCTAGTAAACCTGTGCCAGCCTTACTCAGGTATGTGTCTGTGTATAAATCAAATCTCAAAGTGTATATGTGTGTGTGCGTGTGTCAGCTACTTGGGCAGGGAAATGAAGAACTGGTTGGACAGAGAGAGTGTTGGGAGTACTTGGCTTGGAACCCTGCCTAAGGACTCAAGTCTATAGCTGTGCAAGTGGGGGAGTCTTATTGGGGATCTGGAGAAAGAGGGAGAAACCAGCCCCCAGACTGACTGTGATCTCTGTGTGTTCTTATGGGAAATTGTACTTTACTGTGTGTGTGTGTGTGTGTGTGTGTGTGTGTGTGTGTGTGTGTGTGTGTGTGTGTACTTGTCATCCTCCCATTGTGTATGCCCCTCACTGTTGCCAGTGGTGAGGACTTGGGCTCCTTGATTACTGGACCAGTGCAGGGGTGTCATAATGGCAACAGAATGAAAGGGTAACAAAGGAAAGTCATCTGGAACAAAGGATAATTTGCTGTTAAATAAAGTCATAATGAAGAATTGTGAAAAGGGAAAATTCTAAGTATGGCATGGATAGATTACAAAAAAAAAAAGAAAGAAAAAAAAACATTTGAAAGCATCCCACATTCAAGGATAAAGGAGTGCTTACAGATGTAAAAGATACACCCTACATTGACCAACTGCATTACAGTGACCATGAAACAGTGGCAAGACAATTTTCAGCTAAGCCATGATAAAGGACAATTTATCATCCCAGGGAGAAAAATTCAAAGGGGGATACTCCATGGTGACTTTTTATCACCGCTGCCATTTTGTCTTGCCCTTAACCCATTAAGCTGTCTACTTAACAGATTAGGGTGTGGTTACAACTTGGCTTCCAGAAAACAGCAAAGTGTAAAGACTTCTCATCTTCTTTTTGTGGATAATTTAAAATTGTATAGTTCATCAGATGAAGAGCTGAAAGCCCAACTGGAATTGGTCAAAACTTACTCAGATGATACAAGAATGTCATTTGGTCTTGATAAATGTGCAAAAGCAACATTTAAATCAGGAAAGCTGCAGCACCAAGAAAATATCAGTTTGGGACAGGAATGTGATATAAAGGAACTTGAGCAGGAGGGAGTGTATAACTATTTGGGACTTGATAAAGGAATGACAATAAAACATGAACAAGTGCAAACAACACTCAGTATAGAAGACTATAGAAGACTAAAATTAGTACTGAAAACAGCCCTGACAACTAGGAACAAAGTCCAAGTTATAAACCAGTTTGCTCTTCCTGTTCTTACTTACAGTTTGGGAGTGAACTGACTTGCCTCAAAAGGTATTGGATCAGTTGGACAGGAAAACAAGAAAAATCCTTCACGCTTAACAAATGATATATAAAAGAGGGTATACCAAGATTATATATTCCTTATTCTGAAGAAGGTATGGGCCTCCTTGAAACTCATTACATGTATAGATCTGCAATCGTAGAACTGCAGTACATATGTACTGGCCTCACCAGACCCAAAGGTAGAGAATGTTTTAAAACATGAGGAAAACAAGTCTAAGAGGACTTTTCTGCTTAGTCTAGCAGAAGCATACCAATATCAAGTGGGAATGGAAATTAAACCAGAAGTAGACAAAAATCAGCCCACAACCAAATCTGCCAAAAACTCAAAGGAAAGAATATAAGGAGAAGGATCAGATGAGATGGCAGAAAATGTGGAAAAGGCATAAATGTAGTTGCAAATGTAGAAAACTCAAGGAACAATATCATGTTGATCAGGATCTGATGCAAGAATGGTTAAGGAAAGGTGAATTTAAACCAAAAGATGAAAGGTTAATATTGGCGGCCAAGGATAGCGGACTAAGTGTACATTAGTTTACAAAGTCCACTGAACATGTGGGAGGAAAAAAAAAAAGACAAATTCAGGTCCTGTAAAATAGAGCTGGAAAGAGTTGCACATATTGTTGCTGGGTGTGATACACTAATGACAGAGGGCCTGTACACTGAAAGGCATAATAATGTGGCAATACTGTTGAATTGGGAATTGTGCATACATTACAATAATGAAGTAGCTGAGAAGCACTGACAACATGAGCCACAAAGCATTATAGAGAATAATGTTTACATCAGATGGGATCACCCATTACCAACAGTTCAAAAAATAAATGCGAGAAAACCAGATATAGTAGTCCATGGAAAGAAGAAAGTAGCACTGATCACTGAAATTGCTACACCCAGTAATTACAGTGTCTTGCATACAGACAGGGGCAAAGTCATAAAATACCACATTTTGTAGGCTGAAATGAGGACAATGTGGAAGAAGGATACCCAGACATTTCCAATAGTAGTAGGATCAATAGATCTCATAAAAAATAATTTACAGTTGTATTTAGATATGTTACAAATACATGTAGCTCTGCATGAATTACAGGAGGAGTCAATTCTGGGCATATTGCAGGTGCTGCAAAGAGCGCTTTTAGCTAAAATCAAAGACTGAAACAGTACTACATTCATGAACTTCAATCATACTTTGACTTAGGAATGGAGTCCATTCCCATCATGGTATTAGAAACCTAAAAGACTTGCCGAAATTAGACCCAGCAGTCATTAGCCTAGTATACACCTATGAACCTAAGCCAGAGGAATGGAACAGTTGAAGAAGCTTCCTTTAAATGGCATTAATAAGCCATGTGTCTTAACAAGACAAGGTGCCACATATGGTCATTCTGACTTATTTGACTGTTCTTTATTTTGGGGTGTTATTGCTTTCTTCTTAGAACCCTCCCTGTCATTGCCTTATAAATTTCTGCTTACCAACAACCTGTTGCCCAGGATAGGCAAGTCATACCTGCAACCTATGTGTCTGGTGGCATGAGTTAAGCATTGCCAACCTTCATTCTCCTGAGGTAGAAATCTTACAAATGAAGAACACATGGCATAACAGTACAGTCTCTTGTGATCTGAGAAATCATGACCTGAAAGTTAAAGCCAACCAGAAGAAGAGCTAAGGTTAATTACAAATTATCCGCAATGGGAGACTGTGAGATGGTAAGATCCATACAGGGCCATTTATCCTCTCTCTAGTATCATATGCAACAATTTAACAAGGTCATGTTTGAACAGTGGAAGAGAGGGCAGAAGCTGATGCCTTTGGATTTCAATCTACCAATACAAAAGGCTTATTAAAAGTTCTCCAGAGCATGGTGTTGAGAGGATTCTTATGTTTCAGAAGGCAAGGACATCCTCCTGGGCAATGATGGCTCTGGAGAAGAAACTTTGAGGTCTGCCTCCAATGGAAGAAGGACACCCTCCTTAAGCCTCTACTAGCAGACAGACAGAAAAAACATAGTTGGTCTCTTAATGAAAGAGAAGCTACTGCTTGCAAAGCAAGCACTAATATTGCAGAGTCAAGTGCCAGAGGGGTGACCAAGTGAAAAACAATCCCCTAATGTCAGGCTGGCTGATGTCGCAAGCACCTGAGTGGTTTCTGGAGGAATGGGCTTAACACTTACACAAGCTAGTACATGGTTCAACAATGAGCCAGCAACCATGCTAGACAAACACATTTTCATAATGTGCACCACTGTTGGGCGTTTTAGGTAACAGAGGGAGCATATCAGCAGAACAGGTACTCATCCCATTGCTGAAGGATTGTTCCAACCCAAAGTAGATGACAGCAACATCTGAGTCTCCTTAAAGTAAGACTGCAGACACTGACGTTCTGGCACCCGTGCAGTTGAATCTATTGGCTTAGAAACAAAATACATTAAATATGTGCTCACAAAGGATCTGAGAGAGGGAAGGGATATCTCTCAAGTATCCCCGATTTTTTTTTTTTTTGTGAATGATCACAGCTGCAGTACTCTAAATCTATATGGATTATATCCTGTAGAGGATACAGCAGCCAACCAGCTTCCAAAGCATCAGGGCACCTTCCACGCACCCAAGCATTAACTGACTAAAATCAGATTTGGGTCCCAACCCTTTCAGAGTTTTCATGCCAACTGAGAGACTGAGACTAAGCCCAGAGAAGACATTGCTAGGAAAAGAAAAATATTAAATGTCCACATCCTGGCATAAGCAACACACAAATACAGCGGGGGGGTGTAGTGAGGGAGCGGTACTGCAGCAGAGATCAATGATAGATAATTCAATCATCTACTGTTATGGTGCTTCACTTACACAACTGTACTATGTTCATGATTATGACCACTGCTGGGATGTGGAAGTGGAAATGTCCAGGAGCCCCTGGAGAATGGTTCAAGCAAAGCCAGTCCTACACCTGGAGAAGGAATCTAGTTTATAGTGGTTAGTAAAAGTATGCACACAGGACCAGTTTGCTGCTTCTAGAATACTTCTAGTGTCTAAATCTTTCCAAAAAGCAATAGAGGAAGCTAGGGCCCTGGCAGAGTGAAGCTTAATCCTTCCTGGAACAGTTTTGTAATGGTGGGAATAACAAAGGTAATAGCCTGAGACTCATTTGAAAATAGTCTGCTTTGACACAGGTTGACCCTTCATCCCTTCTTCTCACTTTCACAAGAAATGAACGATTGATCCCAATTTCTACAATATTTTGTTCTGCTAAGATAGTACCCAAGATGTCTTTGGATATCCAAGGTATGATGTATCCTTTCTTTTCTGTTTTCAGTTTCTAGAAGAAAACAAGGACATGGATAGCTTGGCTTAAGGTAAACTCAGATACCAGTTTAGGCATAAAAGAAGGATTAGTTCTCAAAGAAGCCCTATTTCTGTGGAAGATGAGATATGGTTGATCCACCATAAGAGCTTACAAATCCGATATTCTTCTTGCAGAAGTCACAGCAATGAGTAAAACCGTTTTTCATGTTAAGAACCTCAAGTCAGCCAATCAGATGCAAATGGAGCAAATGTTGGCTTCTCTAAGACAAAATTAAGATCTCAAGGAGGAGCCACTAGCTTTCTGAGAAGCTTCTTAGGCAGAAGACCTTCCAAAAACATTTTCACACAAGACTGCATTGAAAGAGGTGGATCCATAGGCAGACATGCTGAAATGGCTGGCAACTGAAACTTGACAGACGAGTAAGACAGGCTGTAGGATAATAACTTACATAAATACTGTAAACCAAAGAAACACTATCCCTGAATGGGTGTTGGTTATGTCGTTGGCACAAACTTAAAAACCTTTTCCATTTGATAAATAGGATTTTCTAGAAGCAGGATTTCTTGCCTCCATTAATACTTCCTGCATGTCCTTAGAAAACAGGTGCCTAGCTGGTATTAAGACACTATCATCCAGGCAAACAATTATGGTTATTTGGGGGGGGGGGGAATGCATCAAACACCCTTGATTTTGTGTGAGTAAATCCAGTCAGTGAGGAAGTTTGTGGTAATTACCCCTGGACAATCCAAAATAAGGAAGAACCACTGTTGCCTGAGCCAGAAGAGAGTCATCACAATGATCTTTGGGGAGCCATTTTGAATTTTCAGAAGTACCCTGGATATCAGCAGAAACGGTGGAAAAGCATACAGGAATATTCCTGTCCAATGAAAAGAAAGGGCATATGTGTTCCATACATTCTTGCGTGGATCCTGAAACAGAATTTTGTCAGTTGATTATTTAGAGAGGAACCAAAAAGGTCTATATGAGGAATTTCCTACAGATGGCTCAAATCTTGGAAGACCTTCCAAGTTAGTTTCCGTTCATGATGTTCTGCCCTTGTCCGACACACAATTGTGCGCTGATGAAATGTAGGATGCCTGCAGAGTGCGATTGTGCTGTAAAGCTGTATGCATGGGTAGTCTACATAAGGGGTAAAATTTAGCTCCCCCTTGATTATTCATGTACCACATCACTGTGGTACTGCCTGTAAACAGTTAAAGAGATCCTGGGGACCACAGATGATTCAAAGAGTTCACAGCATTTATAAGAGTTAGCATTTTTTTTATGTTTATGTGTTTTGGTCTGTCTTTTTTGTCCCAAAAGGCCTGCCCTTTTATTCCCATTAACACTGCTCCCCCAAAAAAGTCTGAGGCATCTGTTGTGACTGTCTGCTTTGAATCAAGAGAGGAGAATAGGAGACCTGGAATTTTGAGAAATGCCATGTCAACATCATCTCATTTCTATCCTTACAAATCCCATAAATGAAGTTGAAAAGACAGTGGGTGCTGACGCTTTGACCAATTGGCCATATGGGCTTCGAAGTTTTGAAACTTCGATAAACTGAAGTAGACCCCAATGGAGAGGTAATACAGGAGTAGGAAAAAGGTACCCATCCATATTTATAGGAGAAGCCTCGCTTGCAGAAGGGATGGTTCCACCACAATTACAAAAAAGTGGAATTTTAGCTTTTTATTTATCGGATAAGTTTTCCATAGCTTCACATTTCTTTAATTTGGTGACAGAACACAATAAAGTGATTGAATTGTTTCATTGCTAGCAGATTTGACCAATTTAAGAGAATGGAGTTTTAAGTCTATTAAACTTATGTTTTTAAAGGCAAGCATAACATACAAAAAGACCTCTTACCTGTATCAGAAGTTCTAGAATTGTGAGACCATGTCTTGGGATGTAAAAGCTTCTGACATATCAGGTAATTTTCCACTGCCATACAACACCTTTAGTGATCTAACTGAAATTACCACAAACTAAATATGAATAGATATCATATTTTTACATCCAAGCACATTAGAAACTGTACTGTTGTCCACAATGTAAATTTGTCTTATAAAGACACAACTGGTAGCAGTGGTAGCCATAACTGTAAAAGTAAAGGACTTGGATCCAACAATTCTGACAGACGACAGCATTGATATGCATCATAACAATGACAAACTGAAAAATGAATGCATAGCACTAATCATTAAAAGTGAAATAAAAAGGAATTTTCATCTTCTCATTCAAGGAAGAAGTTCCCTAAACCTCTAAAAATTTGAACTTCAGCCTGCAGCCTCTTCTAGAACACCAAATAAACTTTTGTGGTGAGAAAAAAATGGAGAGGCAGAAGAAAGCAGTGTACTAAGGGATTGGTGGGATAGAAATGTCAGCTAAGGAAAGGTTTTGTGACTAAGCTCCCCTAACACTGAAGGCAGATTTGTTAATTTAAAAACATGCTGATCTATACCATTTGCTACATTTGATAAAGGTAAAAATACACATCATCTATCAATACATTCACAGTCATTTCAACATTAAAAATAATACAGAATAATCAACAGCTCTTCCAGTGCTCACTTGCAAGCTAAAACTCTATGACATCCTGTTATGTTTTGATTATTTATCTACCATTTAGCAAGTAAGAAAGCAATGCTTTCTACAATACAGCAACACGGCTTTTACGTACACACCTTCCCATCTCTGTCATAACCTGCCAATGTCACCACACCACTTGTGGAGAAGCTTCGATCACATGCAAAGTGACAGTGGGATACAGGCCCTGACAGAGTGAGGTAACATTATTTGATGTGAAAGTGGAATGGCGTTGAGCACACGATGTTAGATATGCACATTAAAAACAGAAAGATGAAGACAGGAATTAGAATAAAAGAGGGCACAAAATGGGTGCATCAAGGTGGGCACCAACCAAACTCTCATGCTACAGCTCTGATGTAGAGTTTGTTTAATAGGACCAGAAGCCTAATAAAAGTAATAAGAGAACCCTGCAGTCACTAGTGAAGGTCCATATTCTATGGTAGGGATAACCACAACTTTTGTAATTATGGATTTGCTTTAGGTGTTAACAGACGAGAAAGTTTGCAGCAGGCAGGTGAGGTGGGAAGAAAAGGTGTTGATCAAACAAGAAACCTAAATAGTTAAACTGTTGCAGTGAGTGCATTGAGCTTCTCAATAATGAAGTCACTGACCAAGTCTGAGGAACTTGTGAAAGAGGTATGGCTGTTTCCAAAATTATATCTTCAGTTGTGCTGCCTACATTACAAAACAATGAAATAAACTTCTTAGCATCCATGAATTTAACTCCAGGCCTGGCTCCATGGTCCAGATGGATGGGAGCCCTGATTATGATTTTTTTAAAGTCTCTAAATCATACATTCCAAGCATTTTTGGAATACCCAAAGTTCATAAAAACTATATGAACCCCCCCCCCCCCCCCGACCCACTGTATCATCTGCTGGGTCAAAAACAGCCTCTAGCTATATACATTGACAAAAAGTTGAAACCTTTTTATGATTTATACCCCCACATACTAAAAGATTCATGGGATTTTATGTACAAGATAGGACAAGTATACTTTAACAATGACTTTTTGTTTATAACCATTGATGTCAAAGACCTTTTTTCAGTTATTCCCCACGATAGAGGTCTCCAATGGTTTGAAGAAATGTTACTGGAGTTTGAATTTTTGCAACACTCAGATTTTAGGACTATTCTAGAAAGCATGGAATTGGTATTAAAAAACAATTTCATATATTTCCAGGGTGAGTTATACAATCAAGTGGATGGAGTTACTATGGGTGCGGCATTTGCAAATATAGTCCTATTATACTGGAAAAAAACACTTTATTTTTGAGTCACAGTACAAAGATCAGGATTTATTTCAGATTTTTGGACGATATTTTTATTTTGTAGAAAGGGTCCCCACAAAATATAGATGGTTTCACAGAATACATAAATAAAACCACAGAATTTTTGAAGTTCACACATGAAACATTATTTAGATGTGACCATTATGAAGGACAATACTAATGAGAAATATATTTCAAAACTATATAGAAAGGAATGTTTCTCAAACTCATATATTTATTATGAAAGTAACCATCCTTACAAACAAAAGAAAAATATAGTGAAGGGACAAATGATACGAGCAGCCTGTATGACTTCGAATAAAGATGACTTGGTGAAAGAACTGGATTATATTGAGGAAATGTTTTGTGAGAGGGGATACCCCGATAGCATGGTTAAAACTATCAAAGAAGAAGTTCTAAGGGGATGGGGAAATAAATACATACCCCTATTAAACTATGAAAGTAACAATAACAATAGAAACAAGGACCAAGGATCAGTTAAAAGTGACACAGATGGTATATATTTAGTGTTGACATACAACCAAGATACTAAGGGGATTCAAAACATTGTGACAAAAAACTGGAAGATGTTTTTTATTATGCCCAACAAACCCAAGGTATGTTCTAGACCACTAAAGTTTGGGTTCAGGAGAAACCCCAACTTAAAGGATATTTCTGAAAGGGGAAATACAAAACCTGTGGGCACACTATTAGGAACATATAAATGTGGTATGTGTGGTCAATGCTCATTTATGTATAACCAAAACACACTTACATTGGATTCCCCAAAAGTCACTTTTTACCCACAGGGGCATTTCAACTGTCATACGAAAGGGGTGATTTATTTAGCCCATTATAAGATATGTGGTTCCTACTATGTGGGGATGACAGAACATACATTGAGGCAGAGAGTGTATGACCATACATATAATATAAACCGGAAAAAGGACACCAATGCCCTTTATAGACACTCCCAGCATTCAGCAAGTTCTGCACAGCATGCAGGAATAGTGCAAGAGCTGCTGCACGCAATATGGCCGACAAGCGATCCAGGAACGAGCTCTCAGTATGTGCACAAGCACTCCTACACTATTCCTGCACAGACACAGCTCCAGTATGCTAATTAGCTCATTTGCTGGTGAAAACCATGCAAATGAGGTGAATTAGCGATCCAGGAAGCAGGCAGGTGTCTGTGCAGGAACAGTGTAACCTGCAGAAATGTATTCGGTTACTAACCAAATACATTTCTGCAAATTACAAAACGGAGGCATGACAGCTCGAAAGAAAGCATGTATTTAATGTAGTAGGCATGTCAATGGCCAAATATATGGCCATGGCATGGGAAATAGTTGCAAAATTATAAAAAAAATAACTCATTTTTTTTTTGGCCGATTTCGGCCATTTAAACATACGGCAGCAGTGAGCAAACGGGATCAGCCAGAAAATAAGGAAAAAAGTTGGAAATAAGCTTTTAAACCCAAATCAGCATGCTGCCATAATAGTCAATGGCATGCATAAGACAATACCATGGAATAGAGGTTGCTAAGGGGGGAAGGTTGAGTGTCAGTTTTGTAACCATGCATTAGCAGTGAGTTTTATGCAAATGAGGGGATTGATACTGAATCACATATTTCCCCTCAGTGTTAGCTTGCACCCAACCGTGTAGGCACAGCAACACCATGGTATAAGCATAAGAGATAGATGATCTCATAAGGGGGAGTGTCATGCATACTGTAAGCTTACTGGGCTCTTACGCCCATGTTTGCCCTTAGCTAAGCACAGCTAAGGAAGGGGGGGTGTATGACTGAGGCTGCCTAGCAGTGTTTACATTGCCTAAACGGGTGTGCACACAGTGCATCGGGTTTTAAAAAAAACAGGAAATAGCAGCTCTGTTCACATCTGAGGACTGGGTATGTGCGGTGCGCCTCGGGGCTTAAACGGGAAGGCAATGGGAAGGGAAAACAGCAGTAGGAAGGCAATCAAGGAGAACTAGCATAGCTGGTAGGTGAAATGTATCAGAATCAGCGAATTACACAGACACCAGCTCAGCCCAGCACACTACTATAAACTATGCAAACACCTTTCACTCTGGTTTTCCCCACAAACTCTACACCACCAGTGTACACAGACAGGGAAATTTTACCTGACAAAACTAACAAAATGGTAGGGGCTGCTGTCGCTCTCATACATCAATATGTGGAAGAGGCTGAGGGTGGTGAGGATGAGAATGCTGATGACCAACCCACAGTGAGGAGAAGAAGAGTGTACAGACCCAGGGTAACCTACCAGGGGCTACATGATCTGGAGATAGTGGAGTGCTATAGGGTGGACAGGGACATGCTACAGCAAATTGTTAAGCTGTGCCGGCCACACCTTACACACAGAACCAACAGAGGGGAACCCATCCCAGTGGATACCAAGGTATGTGTAGGCTTAAGAATACTAGCCACAGGTACCTTCCAAAGGCCAACTGGGGATAACATGGGGATCTCACAGGCATCAGCATCCAGGGTACTCCACCAGTTCCAGGATGCCATGTCAGCACATGCCGGTGAGCAAATATATTTCCTCAACACCCGTGAGGTGTTAACTAGCAATATGCGCCTCTTCCACCAAATAGCAGAATATCCTGAGGTTGTGGGTGCTATAGACTGCACGCATATACAAATCAAAATACCACCCGGTGAGCAGGGTAGGGTCTACATAAACCGCAAGGGCTTCCCCTCCATCAAATGCCAGGTCATGTGCGATGCCCAGGGCATTATCTTGAATGTGTGTGCTGGCAGCTCTGGAAGCTATCATGACTCCCACATCTGGCATATGACACAGCTGTACTAGAGATTTGCCATTGTGGGCATCCTATATGGCCACCTAGTGGGGGATGCTGGTACGCAGTGGAGCCGTGGCTGATGACACCTATCAGAAATGCACACACACCCGAAAAAGAACTCCATAATGAGGCACACGCACAAACCAGAATCATAACAGAGTGTGTGTTTGGGATGCTCAAGTCACGGTTCCGGTGCCTGGACATATCCGGTGGAGCCTTGCAGTACTCTCCAGCTACGTGTACACAAATTTTCATTGTATGTGCCATGCTACACAATATGATCCTGTGGAAACAGCTGCAGCAGGAACAGCATGGGTCAGGGTCACACAGACCCCCACCATTGCCAAGGCCAGCACAGGCACAGAGGGACTCGGAGGGGAAACAACCTGAGCCTGCCCATGTAGCAGAAGGAGGTGTGCCCAGTATGCCTAGGCATGGTAAAGAGGCAACGCATAGCACATACACTGACATGGTAGGGACCCAGGGAATGACACCTCTCTTTGACTCGCACATACAGTAAAAGGAATGTCAAACATGAGACTACCTGTGCTTTACCATGTATAGGGAGTGTACTATGTGCATCCAACATAGTCAGCCCTCGAACACTATCCTCAATACTGGCACAGCCACAAGATAAGTCACTCTTCCTATCAATTGCTGAATGGAGTAGTATGTTTTGCTAGTTGTATATATGGTATGGATGTGAGCATGCAGGGGAATTGGGTGGCTGAATGGAATGGCAGCAGATAGTGGACACCTATATGGGCAGCATGAAATCCATAACAAATACTGGTGTCAACAAAGTAGGCAATACTAGACAAGGTGACAAATCCCACTGCAGGACATGTGGTAGGCCAAATGTGTGTCCATAGGACACACACATGCATGTAAGTGAGGCTCACATACCCATCAACAGCCTCAGCCAGCAGGACAGGTGTACATGACCATAAAGAAAGGCTGTGCTAAGGCCTCCAACTGATGGTAATGGAGAACAGCCCCTCTCCAGACCTACATAGACAGACTACAACAGGTCTGGCAGTTGTATGTTAGTTCTGAAGGGTAAGAAGTCTGGAACTGAAATGTAGGTCAATAAAACCTAAGAAGAGCTGTACTCTACTGATATGCCTCTAGTCTACATGATAGGTCAGAATACAAAACGAAATGGAAGCCAACAGAGTACCTGAAATACCAGTACAATCATAGCAAATGTTTACAGTTTTACAGTTGACATACACACAATACACAGAAGGATTTACCCTAGACAGAGTACATAAAATTTAACTGTCAACTGCACACACCTTTGGAATTGTACATACAGGTTAGCAGCACATTAGTTGTCTGTGTAGTATGGAATACTGATGTAGTCTGGCAAATCACTGGCAGAGCACAAAAGGCACAGTTATGAAGTAATGAGAGATTGCCTATGCCCCGCACAAGGCAGCATAAGGGGAATATCCCAGGTATATCTGTGAATCAGCTGCAATAAGCTTCCATATCACACATGCACTCAGCTCACCCCATCATCAACCACAAGTTTATCACAGGTCATATCCCTGCTGTTGGGAATGAGTACAGTAAGACCCCCACTTCTGTATGGGAATGCACACAGAATGCAGCATGCTGTAGAGGTGCCCCATGCAGGTGTGTCCCTAGCTGTAAGCAGCACCCTGCCAGCATCCAGACCAACCAGACCAATGGATTAATATGGACAGGAACTATTGCCATTAACACCTCACACACTTACCCTGTCACCCCAGGGGAATCCAGTGGCTCGCAGCCTGGGAATGTAGGACTGACAGAATGTATTGGCCTGCTACAGATGGCCTGCATCACTACCAAATGCCCTACAGTCCTCTGTTAAAGGCCTGTGCCTCACTCGTACTGCCAATGTATGTTATCTCATGGGGTCCAAACTAACAACATAACACAGTCTACAGAACACAAATGCAAGGGCATGTTGACAAGTCCCAGTAGCATGCCCACTATGTCCTACTGCATGAACTGTGGACCAGCCACTAAATACTGCTGGGATGAAGAGACAACTATACGGACACTTCTCAGATATTGCTCGCATAATGTTAGGAAGAGGATAGAATAACAGAGTGGGGGTGTAGAAGCATGGACACTATGGAGTGTGTAAAGTCTGAAACTCTGATGTGTGCCCCTACTACCCATGCCTGCAAACCCAGTAATGAGTGGCTACAAACCTGCCCGTAACCCACAATGTGAAGGGGAAACTGACCAGATATATGAGCTCTGCCACTGTGTAACCTGGGTGAATCTGTACAGCTGAGAGTTATGGCCACAGCATGATATGGCCATTCTGTTACGTCAATAGATGTACAAGCAGGGGATCCTCAGTCACCACAGTACCAAGGTGCTGGACCATTTACACAGACCCATCAGCAAGTGTCTGCAGCTACCCCTCCAGAATGGCATGAGTGTGCAAGAATGTGTAGGCTGCAGACCACAATAGTGGACACAGCTTCATTCATCTTGTATTTCCCAGGAAATAAATGTGAGCAAATAAGTATATCTGTCAGTAGTTGAGGACATAATACATCACAGTGTAAAACAGTACATGTCTGAATATCTCTGCCAACACCAACCATGTAACACAACAGCACTATCTTTCGCCCGTTGTGACTCCATATTGTCAACCTATCTACAGATATCCTGCAGAAACAGCTGTAGGTGTAGAATATCAAATCCTGGAATGGAGTACAACCTACCTGTAATGGATTCACACACTCAGTACAGAAGGTCATACTGGGCATTCTCCTACACGTAGAGAAATGAAGCCCATATCTGACAACATGTCTGACAACAACAGTGGACTATACATATCTGTCAATCGCAGATGTCTGTGCACACACACCACATTGCACACCATTCATGCTTTGCACACACATTGGATAAGAATACTCACACATAGCCAAGGCCAAGACACTATAATAGGTCAAACATACACACACGGAGATGTGGGGAAGAGAGAGACAGACAGTGACAGAGAGATTTCCATCATTAGGCCTCTCCTACCCACCACACATCCAACTGGCCAATATAACATGATATGCCGATGTCAATCACTGCAGACATTTGCTTTTGGTAGGCCTCTGCCCCACAGTGTCTGTAGTGCTTGTGATAACTGTGTAACACGTTAGTACAAATCAATTTTCATCTAGCATTTGTATACCCAGTCCTGTCAAATGTAAAGTTGCGTGTGACTGAGTGTTGTGTGTGTGTTTCCAGAGGAACGGTTTATGGCCCATTCACACACTCTGCACTTCCCATTGCCCATGTCAGCATGCATGCTGATGTCAGTTACCTTGAAATAACCCTCTGGCCAAGTCTCAGACCCATAAGCTCCATGGTGCTTGTGATAACTGCATAATGCCATAGTGTAACATACTAATTAGGTAGGAGTTCTAATCCCAGATATGGCAACTGTGAAACTCTGTGTGTGTGTGTGTGTGTGTGTGTGTGTGTGTGTGTGTGTGTGTGTGTGTGTGTGTGCGGAGATTAATGATTTTGAGGCCATTCACAGTCACTACACCTCCCATTGCCCTACTTTAGCAAGCCTGCTGATGTCAGTCACTCTAAAATACCCCTTTGGAGAAGGGCCAGCCCCATAACTCCATGGTGTGTGCGATAACTGCGTAATGCTATAGTGTAACATGCTAGTTAGGTAGGAGTCCTAATCCCAGACATGGCAACTGTGAAACTGTATGTGTTTGTGTGAGAGAGTGTGTGTGTCCTTGATAATACCTGATATTATGGACATTCACACTAACTATTCTACCCTTATCCCTCCTTTAGCACTGCTGCTGATGTCAGTCACCTTCAAAGATACCTGTGGAGAGCTCTCCAACATGTAAGCTCCATAGCGCGTGCCATAAATGCAGAACAATGTAGTAGCAGTAACTACACAGGTAAGGGTTTGACTCTCATCTGTGACAAGTGTTTGTGTGTGTGCATATGTATGTGTGTACCTCAAAGATTTTGGCCCCATTTACACCCAGTACACATCTTAGAGCCTGACTTTAGCAGTCCTGCAGATATCATCCACCTTAGAAGTACCTGTTGCCAACCCTAAACCATGTCAGGTCAGTGGTGCATGTGGTAAATGCGTAACATAATGGTCCGTAAAAAGATTGTTAAATACAGATTTAAACCTCACCCCTGGCAAATGTAAATGTGTGTTTAGGGTATAATTATGTTTGGGATCTCTCACCCACTACATCACCCAATGCCAGTATTTACAAGGGCTGGTGATGTTCCTCACCTTAGAAGTACCTTGGGACAACATCCATCCTATAAGCTCTGCAGCAAGTGCGATAAATGCATTACACTATAGTAGCAACACATAGCTAGGCAGGAGTTTGAATCTCAGTACTGGCAAGTGTGTGTGTGTGTGTGTGTGTGTGTGTGTGTGTGTGTGTGTGTGTGTGTGTGTGATATCAGTATCCTGTGTGGAGGTTGCTGTGATTGTGTAATTACAAGATTCATTGTGGGGCGGGTTTTGCTAAATTATTATTTTGAGGACCTAGTATATGTCACAATGTACACCTTACAAGGACAACAGTTGTCAAACACCAGAGAGGCTGGTGTAGACAATCCATAGCCCTACATGTGACATTATGGATTGGTGAACAATATAGGCAACCCTTCTATTACACAGAGAACACTCTCCAACCATGTCTCATACACAAACACACTTGGCTAGGCAACAACCACTATATATTGGTAGTTCCCTGCATATTGCCTCACAGATAGTAACCACAGTGTGATTGCAGTGGACTACATGCCTGTTGACCACAACAGTGCCACTGACATCAGAAAGTACTGTGATGTGTTACATCTCCTGACTGTGTGTTATCCAGCAAGTAAAAGGACATGGCACCCTGTTCCACCCCCACACTAGGCAAATAAATGCTTACAGTGGCACAACAGTACAAACCCACAATGCTAGAGATTATGCACATCTGTTCATTACTACACTGCAGCAACAGACTATGTTATCTGACATATGCATGAAGATACTTTACAGATGAAGATGAATAAGCAACAGTGGTCTACTAATGTGCCCTGGGGCCTTACCTGCATGCACCTCATCCATTGTGTGGGTAGCACCCACTTCCACAATGCTATCATCAGGTTCCTGGCTTGGGTGGCAGGCAGGTGCCCCACGGCTGGCGAGGAGCTCGTCAGCATGTGTCAGTGGGGGCTGGATGGCATGACCTCCACCTGTGGCTAGCTGGTCCCTCCTAACTGCAGCAGCACACTGACGGGCATGGCGGATGAGATCAGTGCAACGATGTCGCACCTGCTCATAATTGCAGTTATGCAGGCCAACATAGTTTACCCTGTGGATGAGCTCATTCCACAGGGTGGTCCTCTCCTGCAGATCATAGGCCATGCGTCCAAAGAGGGTTCTGTGATGTTGTACAATGAAGTTAATTATAATATCATTCTCCTGGGGAGTATACACAGGGAGACACTCACAGGATAGGGAGACGCTCACAGGACATGGTATCTGGAAGACAAACAGGAAAAAAGGTCAAAGGAGCTCATACTGCAAGGATATAATAGTTGTTAATTGACATCTCTCTCTCTCCCCCCACCATATCTGCAACAATAATCTGAACACACAAATCAATGGGTATGTTTACACCAAACCTACTGTTGGGACATATATCCTATTGTTCAACAAATATTGAAATGTGTTTCTATTCACGTTTCATGTTGAAACACTATCATTGGTGGCCTGTTGCTATCAATTTAACCTACATGCCTTTGTAATGGCCACTGTGGTTTCATATATGCATGTGTTCTGTTTGCTATACAACTGTTCCACATCTGGTGTTTTGGGTTAATGGGAATATCTATGCATGCTGTTATAACTAATCCTGGATTGTCTTGACTATTACTAACCCAAATATGTTCTATAACTGCAACACAACAGCATTTTTGGGAAAGCCGTTCCCAATGGACCTAACTCTCCCACCTAATCTGGGACCCATCCCAGGACCTCATCTGCTGGTCCTGCACTACCTTCAGATGGAACCCCCTGAGGGGATGGGGATGGGGATGGGGCCTGCCCCCCCCCCCCAGGACCGGGCACAGACAGGATCCTGTCACCTGAAGTCAGGTCCAGGGTCTGGTGCATAGGGAGCTCCACAGAGAATTATATATGTATACACACACACACACACACACACACACACACACACACACACACACACACACACACACACATACATTCATCTACATATATAAATACATTTTCCCTACTGTTGAATGACTGTACTGCATGATGTGGTTAAGAAAACATCACACATATCTACAGCTCAGATGGCTTAGTGGCAACTTGCTGTGGCTATGGTGTGCAGGGTCCTGGGTTCGAGACTTGCAAGGGTGATTATTTTGTTGCTGGGCAGAACAAGGGCTGTTGGATAGAGAGGGATTAAGGCACTTTTAAGCAGTTATAAGCGGGTTTACATGGGTTTTCGTGGTGGTAAGCAATGCTAACTTCCGGTTAAATATGCTTACAGACAGCCTGAAAAGTGCTTCATCTGTGTAGGCATTGCTTAGCGCCACGCAAACAGGCTTAATGCTGCTTACTACTGATTAAAAGTGCTTACTCCCACTTACCCCTGCACTAATTTCTTTAAAAGAAAAGAAAAAAAGGGGTGATACGAAAGTGGTGAAAAAGAGGGCATGCAGAGGGAAAGACAATAAAGAAAGTAGCTAGGGATGTGCAGGACGGGTATAGGGAAGGTCCATAGCTGTCCATTTCTTCTACAGCAACAGCTGTGCATATATACTGAATTTGGAGGTAGATTTGGACACTCAAACCCCTGCGAGAGGGGTGAGGACAACAATAATGTGCTGTGAAGTCAATTAGACCAGATTACATGTGTCCAGTGGACACATGTGCAAAATGAACAGCTATGTATGGGGCAAATTTTTTTTTTGGGAACAGATTGTCCGTTTTTTTTTTTTTTTTAAGGTGAGAGTGGGATGTTGGGGAAGGATAGTAGGTATATCTGGGTAGTTAGGTTGGGTAGGAAGACAGCATACAGGGGCGGTTTATGACAAATCTGGGAGTAAACACCTTGGACGGGGAGTAGTGTTTGGAAATCGGAAGCCCATGAGCCCCCGAATGGAAACAGTGGGACTGAGGTCTCCACCCATTGGCAGTCACCACTGCACCTTCACGGCCCCAAAGTTGGCTGTGCTGGGGGCTGAGCAGGAGGGGCAGGCTGACCCTGTAAATGCACCACGTGGCCCTCGAGCTGGCAAAGCAGCTCACCAAACTCCCTTTGGAGCTCGCTATGCACCAATCCGCGGACCTGACTTCGGGTGACAGGATCCAGTTTAAGCCCGCTCCCAGGGAGAGACGAGTCCCATAACCTGAGGCGGTTCCACCCGAAGGTGGCGCAGAACAAGCAGATGAGGAGGTCCCGGGGTGGGTCGCAAATGTGCTAGGGCCCAGCGCCACAGCCAGATGAGGTGGGAGAGGTGGATCCGCTGGGACCGGCATTCCCAAACATGCTATGGTGTTGCAGTTTTAAAACATATGTGGGTTAGTAATAGTCAACACATTCCAGGATTAGCTGTAACAGCATGTATAGATATGCCCATTAACCCAAAACACCAGATTTGGAACAGCTGTATAGCAAGCAGAACACATGCATATATGGAACCACAGTGGTCATTACAATGGCATGCAGGTTACATTGATAGCAACAGGCCACCAATGATAGCATTTCAACATGGAACATTAATAGAAACACATTTCAATACTTATCGAACAATAGGACATATGTCCCAACAGTACGTTTGGTGTAAACATACCCACTGATTTGTGTATTTAGATTATTGTTGCAGATATGGTGGGGGAGAGAGAGAGATGTCAATTAACAACTTATATATCCTTGTAGTACTCACAACTTCAATGATTATTGCTCTAATTATTAATGCACAGGTATTATTACAATACGCTACGGCCTTGGTTTGGGCAGTGGTATGTTTGTACACAATGCATACTTCATAGGTTCATAGGTTGGTACTAGGCTATCGGCCCTACGGCCTATACAAGCCTGGTCATAACAATTTCCTGGATATTTCTTCTCACAATATTTACTTCCCTGGACCCCTCTCTAGCAGGGTGACTGACGTGATCCACGAGGTGAATTTCCTATCTCCCATCCAATCGCCAAGGTTCCTTTTGAAGAGGGCCAAGGAGGCGCTCTGCTTGACATGTATGGGCAGTCTATTCCAGAGTATGAGGAGTCTCTAGGTTAGGAACCTATGCCTCCAGCAAGTTTTGTTCATTGTGATGACAAGGTTTAGATCACTAGAGCGTGTGGCTCTGAGGGATTAGGATTTCTTTAAGTGGAGCATGCCCAACAGCTCAGGGTTTGACATGACCTTGTATGTTAAGCCGAGATCACCTCTGAGTAGACAATATGCCACAGAGTATAGCTGGAGTTTTTACAAGGTCAGCATAGGGCATCTGCTTTAGGCATGTGATTCTTTTAGTGAGGTATTTCTGCGGCCTTTCCAGCTGTTGCAGATGTCTTGTGAGGTACATACCAAACGGGGCGTTGTACTCTATAATCGGTCTAATGAGGGATGAGTACAGTGGGACAATGACCTCCTTTTTTCTGGATGAAAAACCCTTAGCGATGAGGTGTGCCACATAGAAGGATTTCCTGACAGTTGTGGCCATGTGGTTATCGAAAGTGAGACCACTGTCCACCTGTGTCCTTAAGTCTCTCATCACACTTTCGGTGTTTAGTGTACTACCACCTATGTGGTAATTCATGGGTACATGTTTTTTCCCAAAGGAGAAAATTATACATTTCTTGGAAGTAAACTCGAGTCCATGGCTCTGGCACCAAGCATCCGTTTCTGTAAGGCCCTTTTGTAGAATATCCACTTCATTTGGGGATTCAATAATCGCTCCCAGTTTGCAGTCATCTGCGAACTTTGTTAGCCAGAGTCCCTTAGTGTTGGCCTGTACTTCAGGCAAGTAGATGCCAAAGAAGAGCGGTCCCAAGACTGAACTCTGAGGTGCTCCACTTGTCACCTGTCTGGAGCTAGATTTTGGCTACTTTTACAGTCTGGGTTCTGTCAGTAAGCCAGCTGGCAACCCATCAAGTGACGTATGGATTTAAGCCCAACTTAGTAAGTTTATCTATTATTCCAGAGTGAGGGATTGTGTCGAAGGCCTTGTCGAGGTCCAGATAAGCTGTGTGGACCGCCTTACCCTCGTCCACCGCTCTGGAGACTGATTCGAAGAAGTCAATCAGGTTCAGGAGACAAGATTGGTCCTTCACAAACCCAAACTGGGTGGGGTCCAGTGTTTGAAGGTTGCCAATGTCTTGGTTTATAAGTTCCATGATAATGCATTCAACTGTCTTATAGCTAAATTCTACATCTCATACCTGGCAGACCTGTGGAGGGTATGTTTGTTAACACTACCTGACTGTCTCTACACATATTCCCAGATACTGAGTTAATATTCTGCACACACCTCTCAAGCTTTTAATGCATACACTCTGGACAAAGCTTGACAACATGGGGGTAGAAATAGGGATATATTTTGAATACTGCTCTCATAAACTTGGAGAGTTGCTAGAGTGACAGGATTTGTTTTAACATACATTTTCTGAAGGTTTTGAGGTCTGAAAATCAAATGTATGTCATTATTTAGTGACTACAGTTCTGAGATCATCCCACTGATTTGCCAGGGGGACAGAGGAACAGGCAGAAAATATGAGCCAATTATCTGAACATTCTGAAAAAATCTGTACAGTTGAGAGGTATGATTATGCATATAGCTTACTACCACTCCCAGGATTCGAACCGTGGCTGTGTTAGCTAAAAATACAACAGTTTAAGTTGCAGCAGAGTGTGCTATTTGGATATTGCTGTCTATTCCTTTGGTCTTTTCTGTCTAAGTCTCGCCTGGTTGTACAATCTGACCTTGTAATTACAACAGTCTTATACAAACATTTCTAGACATATTTTTATGTAGCACAGTGTGAGAAACAGTGGTTGACACAACAGTACTATTCTGATATCAGATGTTACTGAATGCTACATGTCAGGCCATACTGCTATACCAGAGTAAATACTACCAGTCCAGGATTTAAATATTTATTGGCAGGCATAGTTTTCTTACCTGACATACCTGTGGAGGGAATGTTTTTTAACATTACCGGACTGTTTCTACACATATTCCCAGATTCCGAGTTAATATTATGCACATACCTCTCAATCTCTTAATGCCCACACTCTGGACAAAGCTTGACAACATGGGGGTACAAATAGGGACATATTTTGAATATTGCTCTCATAAACTTGGAGAGTTGCTAGAGTGACAAGATTTGTTTTAATATACATTTTCTGAAGGTTTTGAGGTGTGGAAATCAAATGTATGTCATTATTTAGTGACTACAATTCTGAGATTATCCCACTGATTTGCCAGGAGGACAGAGGAACAGGCAGAAAATATGAGCAAATTATCTTGACATTCTGAAAAAAAATGTGTGCAGTTGAGAGGTATGATTTTGCATACAGCTTACTACCACTCCCAGGATTCGAACCATGGCTGTGTCTGCTAAAAATACAATTAAGTTTCAGCAGAGCGTGCTATTTAGATATTGCTGTCTATCTCTTCAGTGTTTTCTGTGTAAGTCTCTCTTGGTTGTACAATCTGATCTTGTACTTACAACAGTCTTATACAAACATTCCTAGACATTTTTTTTTATGTAGCACAGTATGGGTAACAGTGGTTAACACAACATTGCTATTCAGAGAATGCAACAATAAATGCCATACAATACCAGAGTAAACACAACCAGGCCAGGATTTAGAGCTTTATTGCCAGGCAGTTACAGTTTTATTTAAATATGACCTATATGGGACTATTACTGTCATACTGTCTGGTTTATTCAGTACAACCCATACACAATTTTTATACTGCCAGGCGACTTTCTACTATTTTATATTTATTTGGCATGACTATTACTAGCAGGATTGTTACTCACCAGCCTTGTGACGCAGCCTTTGCAGCCTACTAGCATGGGCTTCCTGATTCACAGCCCGCTCAGCCGCAGCTGTAAGGGAAATAGAGAAATATTTAGGCATAGCTATCCATCATATACACAGGCTGGACACTAGTAAACAGTTATTAGTATGAGTATTTACACACTGCTGGGACATCACCCTTCTGCCTTGCTTCTTGGACCCACTCATCCAAGAGCTCCCTCCTTCTCCAATTCAAGTCAGCATAGTGGTACCGGACTTGCTCACCAGTCCAAGGGATACCAGTGGCACTGGTGAGATCACTGGCGAGATGGTCCCAGGCTTCCGCTTTATATTGGGAGCCTTGGTACTAGCCCTGCAGCAGTGTCTCGTCATGGTTATGTACCAGGAGCCCTACCATGACCTTGGAGTCCTGTATGCCCCAGCACTGCACACGGAAGCACATGCCCTAACCAACTCCTGTCATACTGCCTACAGTGGGATGCTGCAACCAGTTTTGAGCTGTATTCCCGCTTGTGGGGTTTAAATACAGCCAATTTTCCACCTTTTGCCGTGATTGGATGGTTTTGAATATGCTGAGCTATGCTAAGCTACTGGGCAAATCTGCTTGGCTAAGGTTGGCAGTGCTTAAAGGGACAGGTTCAGCACTGCTTACCAATGGGCAAATCCACTTAGCTGGGCTAATCATTGCTTAGCAGTCATATTTACATAATGCTTAGCATTGCTTATTTTTCATTTTATAGACTATCTGGTGTATGGCATTGATTCGTCATTCATTAAATATTATAAAATTTGTTTACTGTCCCTGACATCCCCCAATGTGCTTTCATTACATTTATTTATGTGTGACTATACTCTATGGGGCACTTGTGTTTATATGGGGGTTTCACAACTTTGGTAAACTGACACCTCACATCTGGATCTAATGCAGTACTCCGGTTAACAAATATATGTTATTTAGTTACAGTGGGGATCGAACCGGGAATGGCTGCTTGCAAAGCATACACTCTAACCACTACACTATTGTCTCTTGCTATTTAACTTCTTGTGCTATTTAAGCTGGACTAAGCTTAACTAAGCAACAGGCACACCCACGCAGCTATGCTTAAACTTTATCTCATTTATAAAAAATAAATAATTTTTGTGTTATTTTATCTGTACCCTTCAGAATATACCCTGCTAATGCTGAACCCGTTATTCTATCAATTTTCTGCTTTGTTGGACAATTGCCCTTTTGGATTTGTCTACATTCCTTATTCTGATGGGTTGGGAGGTGTACACTATGCGCTTATGCTACCTGTGTTATCCTAACAACTTTTGGCTTGGTAGGGATGATTGTCCCTTATATGGGGGTTTCACAACTTTGGTAAACTGACACCTCACATCTGGATCTAATGCAGTACTCCGGTTAACAAATATATGTTATTTAGTTACAGTGGGGATCGAACCGGGAATGGCTGCTTGCAAAGCATACACTCTAACCACTACACTATTGTCTCTTGCTATTTAACTTCTTGTGCTATTTAAGCTGGACTAAGCTTAACTAAGCAACAGGCACACCCACGCAGCTATGCTTAAACTTTATCTCATTTATAAAAAATAAATAATTTTTGTGTTATTTTATCTGTACCCTTCAGAATATACCCTGCTAATGCTGAACCCGTTATTCTATCAATTTTCTGCTTTGTTGGACAATTGCCCTTTTGGATTTGTCTACATTCCTTATTCTGATGGGTTGGGAGGTGTACACTATGCGCTTATGCTACCTGTGTTATCCTAACAACTTTTGGCTTGGTAGGGATGATTGTCCCTTATATGGGGGTTTCACAACTTTGGTAAACTGACACCTCACATCTGGATCTAATGCAGTACTCCGGTTAACAAATATATGTTATTTAGTTACAGTGGGGATCGAACCGGGAATGGCTGCTTGCAAAGCATACACTCTAACCACTACACTATTGTCTCTTGCTATTTAACTTCTTGTGCTATTTAAGCTGGACTAAGCTTAACTAAGCAACAGGCACACCCACGCAGCTATGCTTAAACTTTATCTCATTTATAAAAAATAAATAATTTTTGTGTTATTTTATCTGTACCCTTCAGAATATACCCTGCTAATGCTGAACCCGTTATTCTATCAATTTTCTGCTTTGTTGGACAATTGCCCTTTTGGATTTGTCTACATTCCTTATTCTGATGGGTTGGGAGGTGTACACTATGCGCTTATGCTACCTGTGTTATCCTAACAACTTTTGGCTTGGTAGGGATGATTGTCCCTTATGGCTTTGACCAAATTTGTTATCCTGATGGGTTGGGGGTGTTACGAGCATTCTCGTTCATTTTACATTGCCAAAAGGCAATTCTGGAGTGCAGGGGGCATGTGTATTGTGAGAGCTCTGCTCTCAGACACACCCCCTGTGCTTGTACATGGAACTGTGTCCATTTTAGAGCATGGCAGCGCACCTTCATAAATATGCATGGCGCGCTGCCGTGCTGAACAGGAATACTTACTGAATCCCAGGGACTGTCTGCAGTCTCCCCAAGCAGACTATAAGTTTTGGGTTATAGAGAAAGTTACTCAACAAGAAAGGGGAGGTGACTAGGAATCTAAGCTAGAATTTAGAGAACTTATTTGCCAATGACAACTTGATGTTTGTGTCCCCCCTTTCACTAGCACCAGCTCTTAAGTTAAGAGCAAACAGATACTAACATCATCCAATTTTTTAAGAGTTTTTTTTTAAGTGTTTTTATACATATGTATATGTGTATATATGTAAAATATTACAACATGTGAAATTTTTGCATTTTTAAACATATTTTGAAGTCGGTGTTGTCTTTTTAAAAATTGAGTATGGTTTTTATGTAACAGCCAATCAGAGAGGTGCTGGGTGCATTTAAATGGATTTAGATTCAATGTTGGGTGATTCTGAAGAAGGTTCTGGTGTGTTAGAAACGAAACCGCTAAATCCTTTAAGCTTGTATATTTTATTGGATATTAAAGTGCTGAATTTGATCGACTGGGAGTCCTTTACTGGTACTGAAGCAGCAACTGAAGTGAATATTTGGATACAAGTGTCTTTACACTTCAGTATTTCACTTGAATTCTTGGTCATTTAAAAACATGCTGATCTATATCATTTGCTACATTTGATAAAGGTAAAAATACACAGCATCTATCAATACAGTCACAGACATTTCAACATTAAAAACAAGACAGAATAATCAACAGCTCTTCCAATGCTCACTTGCAAGCTAAAACTCTATGACATCCTATTATGTTTTGATTATTTATCTACCATTTAGCAAGTAAGAAAGCAATGCTTTCTACAATACAGCAACAAGGTTTTTACATACACACCTTCCCATCTCTGTCATTACCTGCCAATGTCATTACACCACTTATGCAAAGTGACAGTGGGATACAGGCCCTGACAGAGTGAGGTAACATTATTTGATGTGAAAGTGGAATGGCGCTGGGCACATGATGTGAGATGCGCACATTTAAAACAGAAAGTTGAGGACAGGAATTAGAATAAAAGAGGGCACAAAATAGGTGCACCACACTGGGCACCAACCAAACTCCCATGCTACAGCTCTGATGTAGAGTTTATTTAATAGGACCAGAAGCCTAATAAAACTAATAAGGGAACCATGCAGTCACTACTGAAGGTCCATATTCTATGGAAGGGATAACCACAACTTTTGTAATTATGGATTTGCTTTAGGTGCTAACAGACATGACATTTTGCAGCAGGCAGGTGAGGTGGGAAGAAAGGGCGTTGATCAAAAGAAGAAACCTAAATATTTAAAGTGCTGCAGTGAGTGCTTCTCAATGATGAAGTCACTGACCAAGTCTGAGGAACTTGTGAAAGAGGTATGGCTGTTTCCAAAATTATATCTTCAGTTGTGTTGCCTACATTTCAAAACAATGAAATAAACTTCTTAACATCCATGAATTTAACTCCAGGCCTGGCTCCATGGTCCAGATGGATAGGAGCCCTGATTGTGATTTACATACATACAAATATTTCAAGCACAGGCATTAATGCCCTCCCTACATCCACATTCATTTACATGCATGCACATTTACATTCTGGACTTAGGTTTAGAAATTCTCCCCATTGCCTCTAGATAAATGGGCTCTGTCCAACTAGCCCCTACAGTTGGACCTTCAATCAAGTGATCAATAATTAAATATTGTTTCTTTCAGTAATGACCTTTTCTGTGCATAAATACATCCTTCTGAGTTGGTGGTACTGAAATTTGTGAAGGCTAAAAAGCCCTGCTCTACTTGCTGTACTTGGGAACATCACACACCTTGACAGCCTAGTACATGACAACACCACTTCTCTCTGTCATTGCTTGAATAGGTTCTTGCACAGCTGATAAGATAGTTTACCTTCTGATGTCATAAATGCAGTATGTCCACTTCAAAGTCATTACATTACTGCAGTATGATCCTATATCATATACATGGATTCTGAAGATGTGTCACTTTCTTTGAAAAACAGCAGGAATCATAAATTACTGATAGAACCCACACTGTAAAACTAGCCGTCTCCAAATCCAGCTCCAGACAAGTGACAAGTGGAGTACCTCAGGGTTCAGTCCTGGGGCCGCTCTTGTTTGGCATCTACTTCTCTGAAGTACAGGTCAACACTAAGGGACTCTGGCTTTCAAAGTTTGCAGATGACTGCAAACTGGGAGCCATTATTGAATCCCCAAATGATGTGGATACTCTACAAAAGGGCCTTACAGAAACAGATGCTTGGTGCCAGAGCCATGGGCTCAAGCTCAATGCCAAGAAATGTATTGTTATCCCCTTTGGGAAAAACATGTATCCATGAATTACCATATAGGTGGCAGTACACTAAACACAGAAAGTGTGATAAGAGACTTAGGGACACAGGTGGACAGTGGTCTCACCTTCGATAACCACATCGCCACAACAGTCAGGAAATCCTTCTATGTGGCACACCTCATCACGAAGGGCTTTTCATCCAGAAAAAAGGAGGTCATTGTCCCACTGTACTCATCCCTCATTAGACCCATTATAGAATACAACGCCCCATTTGGTATGTACCTCTCAAGACATCTGCAACAACTGGAAAGGCCTCAGAAATACCTCACTAAAAGAATCACAGGCCTAAAGCAGATGCCCTACGCTGACCGCCTTAAAATCTCCAGCTATACTCTGTCGCATATCGTCTACTCAGAGGCGATCTCTGCTTAACATAAAAGGCCATGTCAAACCCAGAGCTGTTGGACATGCTACACTTAAAGAAATCCCAATCCCTCAGAGCTGCACGCCCAGGGATCTAAACCTTGTCATCACAATAAACAAAACATGCTGGAGGGATAGGTTCCTGACCCAGAGACTCCCCAGACTCTGGAATAGATTGCCCATACATGTCAAGCAGAGTGCCTCTTTGGACCTCTTCAAGAGGAACCTTGACGATTGGATGGGAGAAAGGAAATTCACCCCAGGGATCACATCAGTCGCCCTGCTAGACAGGGGTCCAGGAAAGTAAATAATGTGGGAAGAAATAGCCAGGGAATTGTTATGGCTAGGCTTGTACAGGCCCTAGGGCTGATAGCCTAGTACCAACCTATGAACCTATGAATTGCCATAATTTAATAAGAAAACATGCCAATATTACAACTGTTATTACATTTAGTATTAAGTACACGATACACCTCAGTTAGCAACGTTGTGTCTGTGGACTCTACATTAGCAGGTCACAGAAATGCTACTATATAGAGTCTGATCTATACAACAATAAAATATACCTGACTCTTCTTTTTTCTCAAGTTACTTGTATCTAGCCACACTTCACATGCTTCTGGTTCTTCTTCACATCCAGTGCCTTTCTTCCGTTTTGGTCCCATGTCACAAAACTCTGACTTTCACAGGAAAAAATATTTCTGTTTTAACCTGAGAAAAATATAACAAACATAAAAAAAAAGTAATAACAATACTATTAAAAACATTCAGCCAAGTTGTGCGGAAAACAGAAACATATCCCTTTTACTAATACATTGCTATACTACTAAAGTCACAGAAATGTGACCTAACTGCAGTATGGTACAATAATACGCTGAAAGCCATTAAACAGTGATTAAACTACATTGTACAAATGGCATGTGTAACTGGATAAAACTCACTACTTCTACTGAAACTGGTAATCATGTCACTCAGCAACATGAGACGATAGATAAGAGAAGAATAATTCAGATAAAAATTGCACAATAAAATAATTTTCACCACTTGTTTTAAAAAATCATCATCATAAAGGGTAAGAAAATCCTACCATGTAGTTTGAAATGCACTTATCATGCTATCCTCCAGTGCACTAAAGCATTCAAGAAAATGTGCAAACCTGCTGAATGAGAGGCATGCAAATCGCCCCCCAAGATCCTCAAACAAGATTCTAACAAATAGCTTTTGAAGACAGAACCAAGCAGAGAGTAGCTATGCACCACAAGTGTTTGTGTATTAATTTTGTTCTACAGAATAGTGGATGGATAACCTTTATGACCAGTCAGCATACAAGTACAAGCTATCATCAGAAATTTGAGGAATCAAGTCTAGAGTTTCACTCTTGAGATTTGAAGTCAATGTAAATGTTTGGTGCTATAAAAAATAAAGAATGGTTGCTGTTCTCTGAATATTATGCAAGGCTATCCATGACATTTAGAAGCTTTTGAGTATAAAAGATTAATCCAGATAAAATCACTTTAGCTAGCAGATCCAGGAGACTCTCTCTCTCTGATACCCTCCCTGTGGGAGGAATAAAGACACCTTGTTGAAGTTTCCAGTAGTTTATTTAGTTAAGTAGGTAGATGGATGAGTAGAAGAACACTCGTCCATCTACTTACTTAACTGAATAAACTACTAGACATTTCAACAAGGTGTCTTTATTCCTCCCACAGGGATGGTATCAGAGAGAGAGAGTCTCCTAGATATGCAAGCTAAAATGATTTTATCTGTACTAATCCTTTAAACTCTGTTTCTTGTGAGTCCTGTCACTCTGGGTCACAGGAGGGATACCAGACTTCACTCGAGCCCTCTGGGTTACCTGTTCCCTTTTTGAGTATATGGTGATATAATCATGTAAATCTTTATTATGGTACACAATAATAAAAATAACCTGCCAAGACTTGATGTACGGCTCTGCACCTAAACAGAAACACAGCTAGATGAACTAACTGGCAGAGGTGTGAATTTAGACCTGAACTACCTGTAGTTCTAACAATCAGAGACATTTTAAAAGTCTTGTTTTGCCCTTCTCCCTTTCTAAAATCCTTTCCTGTCCATTCAGCAATCAGTGAAGTGTTGCACTACCACATTAACAGATCTCTGCTCAGCAGCATTTCAGATTCTAGTGGAAGTCCTTAACAAAGCTATTGGAAAAATGCAGTAAATTTGGAGGTATCATATGATACAAAATAGTGCCTTAAACAAATACAGATCTGAAACAGCATACTGCACCAGCATAGCATTCCAATTTTTTGTGACTTATTCAAATTTGTTTCCTTCTTGAGGTCATGGCAGACTGGAACTCCAGTGGATGTACAGCACGATAAGTTATGCACAACTGCTCATTCACTATTTTATACACCTGGAATCTACTATGAGCAAACAGTCACAGCTGTCTGTAAGGTAAGCAATGTAGTCCATGAAGTTCATATACAGTTACTCAGTTCAGCCACACTCATTCATTAAAAAAAATTCACCAACTATATGCTATATTTTTAAACAATGACTAATGCTGAAGTCTACAAAAATATGATGTACACTGCTTGCATCTGTACATCTGGGAAGGCTTTTCTTAATTTTCCTGAAATAACCTGGTAAGATAAAAAGCATTTTCAAGACACTCAAAACACACCTGGAGTTGTACTTGCCTGGCCTACGGACACCAATATCATTTCAGAAAGGTCCACAGCACAACTACTGCCCGGTTGGTTTCTATAAATGCATCCCACGTAGCAATTAATCAAAGGGAGTTAACTAGTGCTACATTTTATGGAGTTAAGTAAAACAAGCATTCCAACTGTGCATCACAGAAGATTCCTCAAGGAGCTGGAACAATAGCATTTTGAAATGGCTGCACTCTTATGGCTTGAGAACTGGGTCATACAATGCCCTTACCTCACCAACTAACCAAAGGTGTCCCTCAAGGCTCAACAGTTAGGACCCTCGTTTTCCATACTTATAGATGGACTCCCTTCTGCAACCCTGACGACTGTATTACATTCCAGCCATGCTGCAAATATCAAAATCATGTTGAACTTAGACTTGACTAGACGTCACAAATGGGTTCAACATGCAGTCCAGCATTAAACAACAGTAAGGCTAAACTGGTGTGTGTGTGTGTGTGTGTGTGTGTGTGTGTGTGTGTGTGTGTGTGTGTGTGTGTGTATTATAAAAACATTGTCTATAGGAATCACTTCTCTACCTAGAGGCATGTGATACTATTTATGTGATTAAATACATACATACTAAGGCTTAATACTGAAGTTTTCAAGATATTACTATAAACTACTACAGATCGTTTAACTTTTTGTCTGAAGACTATTCAGCTGCAGCTGTTAAGTACCAGAGAGGGCAAAGGTAAAGTAACCAATCCACTGGTTGAGACCTGGCTGTCTCTTTTGGCAGGTAAGTAGGACCTATCCTCCAGGGGTCCCACTTATAACAGCATGTTTCAATGCAAGGTTTATTCAAAATAAGCATGGTATTCTCTCCGACTACTGCATGAAGTAGACTTCACTTTGTGGCTGCTGTACCTCCAGATGTCTCTATTATTCAGTACCCTAGTTGGGATAGTACTACGGGGAGGGTGTCCATTTGTTTTAATTCAGAGATTCAGGTGGCCAAGGTTGCCACTACATGTACTAGCCAATATGAATAGATCCTAACTGCAGAAACTGTAGGTTTCTTCTGATTTAACATCCATAAGTTTGTAAGAGTTCTCTAACTTTGCCAACTCTGTGTTGCATCATCAACAGTTTGTGGTTGTTGGTGACTTCAACATTAGGATGATAATGCTCGGTGGCTCTTACTAAGGAATTCCACAGTATGAAAGGATTCACTTTTATTCTGATTACTACTCCTGTAACTCACAGATAAAGTCACACACTTGACCTGACATCCTTATTGCATGTGAATACCTCAGACCGGTTTGTGGAGCAGGTTTCATGGTCTCACCATTTTGCTTTTGAGTTATCCCATCCTAGACTCCCTGATCTTGAGCTCATCAAGTGCCGTTGCTTCGCATTTGTCTTCTGCACTCCATTAGTAGGATGGTGCTGTCAATAAAGTTGCTCTAGTACCCAACTATTGCAGGTCACTTTTCACTGCTCCTGAATGGCCTGTCCCAAGTTAAGAATATCCTACTTTGCTTAAGGCACATGATCTATGGTTTGAGTTTTGATTATATTTCTTACAACAAGACAGAAGAATGCTGATATAAGTGTGAGAGTCTTTGAAGTGAGAAACTTGATTTGTATGGGTACATAATACTTGTTAACAAACTGACATTTCTCCTAAGAGGACAGCTTATCAGACCAGAGAAATGTAAGCAGTGGCTAGCCATGCTGTTTTAGGTGGAAGTATGAGATGGAATAATTTATTTATATTTTTTTACAACCAATGACTCCATGGCAAGTCAGCAAATTCCTCATTTTCTTAGTTTAGCCCAAGACTACTACTACTTGTTTTTGGTTGGTGTGACTTCATGTTTACACCACAGCACATAGCTTGCAAACTGGACTCCTGCTCCTCTACACGGGTTATGGCCTGCATGGATGTTTTGGGATGAGTTATTTTTAACAGACATTTGCATCCTCCCCAATTACTACGGATTCTGAGTTTTATTTAAAGGAGACTTTGCCATATCTTGAACCTTTCACTTTTTTTGTAAAGTTACTGAGAATGTTGCCTGTGTGCAGTTCAGATCTCATACTGCAGTCAGTGGGCTCTCTAACTTTTATCAGTCTGTTTTCTGCTCTCTCCATAACACTGAGGCTGCCCTAATTAGGGTTGTGAATGATCTTTTTACAGCTGGAGAGCAGCATGTTTTATTCTGTTCTGGTACTGCTTGATATTTCTGCAGCACTTAACGCTGATGATCATGGTGTTCTGGGCAGTCACCTGCAGTCTTACTGTAGTCTCTCCTCTATGGTTCTTAACAGGTTTGCATCTTATTTCACAGACTGTACCCATATTGTGGTCTTGGGCAGAATAACTAATTCCCACCCTCTGAAACATGGAATGCCACACAGCTTGATCTTGCATCCACTGCTTTTCATAGTGTTAAGGAAATTCTAGAGGGAGATTTGCATATCATTAATATGTTGATGACCTAGATCTTTACCTGTCCTTCCCTCAGGAATGTATATAGTTGAGTGTCTATTTCTTTGCAGATAGTTTGGGGAACATTTATCTTTGGCTGTCTAAAAAAAACTGGATGAAGCTCAACATATCCAAGACAGAGGCTACGGCTAGGTTATGCCTCAAAGATTTATCAGCTTTGTCATTTTCAGATTTTCTGTATTACAGAAGCAACAAATAAGTTTGTGTTAAAGGTACACAATTATGGCATCATCCAACATAACTGGGTCATATTTAGGGACCAGGTGTTGGCACTGGCAAAGTTATTTTGCTTCCATCTGAGGAACATTTCCATGATCAATCACTTAATATCTCATAGGTCATTGATCCTGTGGTCTCTTTTTGCCTGAACGTTGAGGTGGCTTCCACCTCAGGCATTGTAACACTGCAACTGATAGTCTACAATCTGTGCAAATCTTAGCATCTTGGTTACTTCCTGGTATTCTAGGTTACCAATATTTTACTTCTGTACTGCAGAAACAGCAATAGCTGCCAATTTTGTTTTAATTTATCAGGTTAGCCAAATGAACACAAGCATCTCTTCAGAAGCAACCTAGGAAAATTATTTGGCCAAGTAATTCACTCAGAGTCACACACCAGGCAAATGAAGGTGGAAGGCATATAATCTTATCCACAGGACTACAAGAGGCAACTTGTAAACAACTCAGAGCCTTAATCCTGTGTGTTAATTGCCATCCGTTTATGTAAATTGTTTGTTTTAATGTCTGCATGACATGGATTCCTTTTACCTGAAGAAGTTTACTGTTCCATATGGTCCACCTCAGATATTACATTCTGCCACCAAAAGGTTGCTGGTATTTCCTGAGTCACAGCTGAAAACATCTGCTCTGCACCCTTGGAATCTACTGTCTCATTGGCATTGTAAGTGTTCCACTCTGGCCCATTTCAATAGCTCCATAAACACTTATTTAATTGACCTGGCTTACAATGAACATCCCTTGGACCATTCGTTAATTTTACCGTGAACTGCATTTCATTGACTGTTATTGCTTTGCTCTCACTACTTGTTTATCTACATTATTATTTTTGAAATTATATAATTTTTAATGAAAATCATGTTGAAAAACAGACAAGACTGTTTCCCTTCTCCACTGTTGGTATGACTCTTGGAAGTAATTATATTTAGTTTATATTATAGTTAGTTGTCTCAGAGTCTCTCTAACAGTGGGGAAAAAAGCAGTCTCCAAATGGTTAGGTAATTAAGCACTTTAATAAAAACTGAAGTTGTTGAAGATGAAGTCTGTACATGCTAGACCTCAGTAACTTTCAGGCAGATACTTACAATTATACTTTACCTTCCCAATCTAAAAGGAAACTTCTAACCCTTATCTCCCTCATCTAAAAGGAAACTTCTAACCCTTATCTCCCTCATCTAATCATTTTAGGCTAGAAATGCAAGTTGACAGCATTGTAGGAATCAATAACTTACATAAGAACTTATTAATTTAATTCACTTTAGTAACCAAATCCACACACAATTTAATTTTTAGGGAAGACTAGGAACTGGCCCAGAAAAAATACAACTCAAGTTCACCATGAACTGCAGCCATAAATGAAGGGCTAAAAATTAATTTATGTCAGCTCCTTGATGGTAATTTCATTGAGTGCCATTTCTCCAAATCCTTATTGCTGAAAACCATGTTTGTTTGTTTGTGTCTTTCGGCTTTTCCCAGTTAGGGGTTGCCACAGCGGAACTCCGGTCCGCTAATGATTGGCAGTTGATTTTTACGTACCGGCTTGCCAGGCCTGACGCATAACCTTCAACGAAGGTACGCCCATTCACGCATGTCTCCACGCAGAAGACGCTCTAGCTGAGAATTGAACCGGACAGCGTCTTACTGTGAGGCGACAATGCTACCGCAGCACCACCTCAGCACTGCTGAAAACCATATTCAGTGATAAAACACTTTATGGAAGAGGACAAGCTCCAACATCCCCTTTAAAGACCTTCCACACCCACAGCTTATCTATACTAACTGTATAGTCATACACCTGTGTAAAACAGCAAATTCAATGATTGCTAAAAGTAAGACATTCACACAAACAGAGGTTATAAAACTGACAAACTCCCCCTTTAAAAAAATAAATAAATAATCACACAACCACAATGTTTTTCATGATTCACTTATGTACAATTATAGCTATCATCACAGACAACTGCTAGACACAAATATCTTATTACTTTGGAAGTATGTGTATTAAATTATTTGTGTCTCCACACAGCTGTGTGATCATGCAGATGAATAACAAATTCAGTTTCAAGGACACTAATCCCGGCAGACTGTGTCGGGGGGGGGGGGGTTTACAAATGACATAAGATATAAAGTGTATATGTGCCAGTAGAGAAGGAAGGTTTAGGTTTTCTTTCAAGTGAAACCACACCTGACATACTTTACTTAACTATCCTGTGGCTTTTCATTTTAGAGCTACAAAATCAAGCAGGATCTAGCATTGTACACCTCCTGGTAGGTAGCTTGACAGGGTATAAATACCATTACATCAATGCATGTAATTTAATCCTCTGTATATCTAACAGGCATTTGTTCAGTCTTTGTGTTCTTATAATAACATAACATGTAATGAAATTGTAGGTTCATATATGAGTACTAGGCTAACTGCCTTTAGGGACCATTTTAAGCCTACCCAATTACCGCATGTGAGAATCAAACCCTGCACTTTGTGTCCATAATGTAACCACTTTAACCATTATGCCAAAGTCATCATATACCTATATATATTCTGTTATAGCAGCTTATGGATTGCATGCAGACTGAGGCCCTGACACACATAATCTAAGTGCAGGCCAGCTGAAATAGCCATACTGACCACTGAAGCCCTGAAAAGAGTCATAATGTCACCTTAGTCAGTCAGATGCAGCTAATTTCCTCCCCCTAAGTCTGCTTGCAAGACTGTTCTCAGTACTATTCTAATCAGAAGTACCATAAGGAGTTACTTGCACTTGCAGCTAGCTTCTATGTTTAAGTAACGTTTAAAATCTATACAGTCAGTAACCCATTTGTTTACACACCTTACCTCTAGAATGATTAAAAAACAAGGTGATACAGGTAAAAACCCAGTGGTTGCTGGTGACTTTAAACCAAGGGGACGGGGAGAGCAGAAAATAAATGAAGGTGTGCAGATAAATGGAATGGGTGGGACTATATTTAAACAGAGTCAACCTTGCCCATGGTTACCATTTTACACAGCTGGTCATACAATATTGTATATGCTAAACAGTCTAACAACAGCAGTCTTCATTACACAGCAGAGCTTGTTTGAAAAAATAAATTTCAGACATAATGAGACTATTGAATAGGATCCATGCAACATGGCTAGCCCTGACTGCACAAAACTACTTACTCCAACTTGAGTACATGTGATGTAGACACACTACTATCCTATTAGGTAAACTGCATTTTGTACAACAAAGAGATTGGGAAATCCCCTGCACCCCTAATTACTCTCAAGTCAGGGTCACTCCAACTCTGAAAAATAGTGATGAATAATTCTGAACAAAGCCAAAAATAATATGGTGGAGGGGGGCAAAGACCACAAATCATGTACATTTTAAAATATTACTTCAATTCTCTTAAAACAAACAGAACAACAGGTTTTGCATTAATGTACATTTCTAAAACAATTACAACTTGAGAGGTATGTCCCTACCAAATATTAGATTAAAAAAGTAAACAGTACAGCATGTTTTGCAACAACATGCATTTTCAGAACCATAAGAAGTGGAGAAGTATGCTCCTACAAAAATCTGATTAAAAAAGGTAAAAGCAACAACAAGTTTTGCTGGAACATGCATTCTCAGAATAAGAACTATGGAACTAAAATATACAAGTACAGCATACTGATCCACATGGACTTTTTCCAGACTCAACCTACGATCACTATCTGGTTAAGTGCCTGGCTCGGAATCACAGAGCAGGCAAATACAGGCAATGGGACCCAGACCTTGGAACACAGTTTCTTGATACCTCATAGCTTTAATCCTATGTACTAAGTGCTAACTGTATACTGCCTGTACCAACTACCTTATATAAAGCTTTTTGATGAATATAAATAAATATTTGCCATGGACAGTAGTTAAAAAACTTCCTAACAATCACCCTGACAGACCCTTTCAATATAGCTCAGCATGAACATGGACTTTAAAACTCAAAATGAGCAACAGATTAATGATACACCACCCTACCCACTGATTAAAATAAAAACATGAATTAGCACCTGTCTCCAAGCATCATAGCCAAGGAGTCATGCTTTTGCTATGCTGAATTCAGCTACCTGCAGTCTGCAGGTTCATCCAGCATGTCCTGCTCTGTCACTCACAAGCAGTAATAATAGAGTCAAGCGCAATGTTCACATAAAAAAAAAAAACAGCCAGCAATTCCCTCTCTATACATGTCAGCAGCCACACATGCACAGGTACCACAAAAAGTGATAGGCCAAAGAAGAGGCATAAAGACGATAAAGTGGACTATTGAGGATAAGAAAGAAATTATGTATTGTTAAGTGTGAAAATATAACCAACAAAACCTACAGATGTTTGAAAAGTACAAAAAAGAAATATGGACACGGGAAAGAAAGAGAGATTTGATATGGCGTAATATTTATGCAAAGGAGAAAGCCAAATTAATCACTATAAAGAAGGCAGCCCCAAAGATATTCAAAAAGAAATACAAGCAAAGGCATCCAGATATGGAAAATTTCACAATAAAATTAGTATCACAAAGAGAGAGTGTAGTGTATGCGGTGCTGCGGTAGCATTGTCGCTTCATAGCAAGAAGTTGTCCCGTTCGATTCTCAGCTAGAGCGTCTTCTGTGTGGAGGCATACGTGAATGGGGTGTGCCTTCGTTGAAGGTTGTGCGTCAGGTCTGGTAACCCAGTATGTAAAAATCCACTACCAATCATTAGCGGACCGGAGTTCAACTGTGGTGACCCCTAACTGGGAAAAGCCGAAAGACACAAACAAACAAAGAGAGAATGTAGAAAAGATTAGCAAAGTAGAAGTTAAAAAAAAAACAGAAGTTGAAGTTATGGAGTGCCTGTAAAGCGAAGGATTTAGTGTAGAAGATCTAACACAGGTTACATCACACCATGATGGAGTGAGTCCCCAAAGTAAGGAGAAGCAGGAAGATCAGGAGACATCTGAAGAAGAAATATGGACATGGGGAAGAAAAGGAGATTTAATATGGTGTGATATTTATGCAAAGGAGAAAGCAAAACTAATCAATACAAAAACAGCAGCACCAAAAATAGTTGAAGAGGAATACAAGCAAAGGAATCCAGACATGGAAAACATTACAATACAAAAAAATAAGAAAACAAAGAGGAAAAGTAGAAAAGGAAATTAGTAATGGAGAAGTTAAAGAAATAGAGATTGAGGTTATGGAGTACCTGTGAAGTGAAGGATCCAGTGTTGAAAATCTAATCTAGGATAGAGCAATGTATGTACAAATTAAGGGGAAACCAGTGGAACAGGAAGCAATTGGTCAGGTGCCATATAAAGATATTTTGGAGCCTTCCACAGGACACAAGTATAAACATTCACTTGAAGCTGGACAGCAAAGGAAGGAGCAGGAAACTCTGATGCAGTCAATGTTGAGGAGTGGTAGGCTAGTGAGTTCCCATATGACAAAGCAACAGATGGCACAGGATGAAACTGAAGAGAATGTGCCACATGAAGATTCTATAGAACAGCGGTTCCAAAACTTTGCAAGCTGGAGGACCCCTTTTGATAAAGGAAATAGTTTTTCTGGACCCCTATATTTTGGATTCTGTTAATATTAATAAATAACTAATATTAAAACAATATCTGAATTGCAGAAATTAGTTTTATTTGTAAAGGATTACGATTTAAACAGACTCCAGCTTCTAAAACTGTCTGATGAGCTAAACATACACAAGTTAATTTCTAGAATGAGTAGTAGTGTATTAAGGCACTTCCAAATATTATTAAATGTTGTTATTTCTGTGAATACTGCTAAGTTATGTTGAAAACAGATAATCAAGCACCATGGCCAATAACTGAACTCCAATCACCTGGGCTGTACTGAAAGCTATACCAAGAGTTCTAGCTATTATGAAAGCAAATTTCAACAGGACAATAAAAATAAGAAACATCAAATTGCTAGCATACCTTCTCTGAAACTAATTGTAAAATCACATGTTTAAGCTTAATTATGAATTAAAAACCTCCCCAGTCAGCCCCCCACGCAGCCACTGCAGTGTCCTATTACTTGGCTATTTCTCCCCAGTTGCCATAAACATTGTTCAAAACTCTGTGTACTTAATGTTTACTGTTTTACTTCTACAATGACTACAGCTATTTGGATTTCATGTAAAACTTTTACTTCAAATTTTATAGTACAAACACTGAAAGACACTTGCTAAAGAAAGAAAAACAGTCTCAAAATGAAAACAGACAGCATTACAAATTCTGTGACTTTCAAACTTGGTCTCTGAAACAGCATTGAAACTCACATTCAAAGAAAATGCATCTGGCCAGTGACGGATGAAGTTTACCTTTGGACTGTTTTTGAATCACAGGGCTACTTTGGAACATTTTTCCAGTAAGCAATGAAACTCACATTCAAATCGGCAATAT